>NW_010309065.1:3462-10489 GCF_000700745.2 Antrostomus carolinensis
AAACCTGCCTGGACACCATCCTGTGCAACCTGCTGTAGGGAACCTGCTTTGGCAGAGGGGTTGGACTGGATGATCTCCAGAGGTGCCTTCCAACCCCACCATTCTGTGATTTGCCAGAATAGGTACCAGTCAATGAAAAATGATCCATGCGATGCCAAACACCAGTTTGACTGGTAAAAATAAGCAGTATGACAAGCAATGTGAAGTAGTTCCTATTGGTGGCAGAAGACGGGAATCTTCACTCGTGTTATTGTCAGTTCCAAGAGCGGCAGCAAGGTCAGTAACTCCGGTCGAGGTCTGTAACTCCAGTGTACCCTGCCTTCCTTATCTCTAATATGTTTGCATAATGAACTCACAAGGTATGTTGTATGCAAGGTCACAGGCTGAAGGGAAGGCTTGTCATTTCCTAGTTGCTTTTCGGGAAAAGGCACGTGACCTTTTATGAGTAGATTTATTGATTGCAAGTTGAGGGAGCCCTTCGGGGGTTTGCCAGTAATCAAGAAGCGTGTGTTTCTGAAGCAAATCATGCAGCAGACAGCACTGCATTCAAAAAGATGTTCTAACAGTATACCTGGAAATTATTATCAAGCTGAGGCTTTCAGGAAAGTCCTTCTAATAGATATACGTGTGTATGTATAGATGCACTAAGTGGACTGCCGGTGGGAGCTGTATGGAGTGGAAACTTTGTCCAGATATCAATCCAGAAAATATGATCTGTCTGAATAATTGGGCCTTGGGTTTTTATAACTTGGGGAAATTGTCTAGGTAGTCTGACTGAAAACATTCTGAAAATGACCTAACTATGAGTTAATTGCAGTGTGTTTATTAATGCTTTTCAACCTGATAATAACTTGCTTTTTTAGAATTAACTAATCTCAGCTTTTTTTTTACCTTCAGACTATTTTCAGGTGAATCTTGGAAATTTTGAGCATCTCACCCTGCAGGGAAATTTGAAAATATTAGTCTCTGTGTCCTGGCATCTACTGTAAAGATTTCCAAGTGTCTGTGGGGCAGTTGGCATCCTGAATGATAAGGAGACTCATAGCAGTATTGAGGCTGGATTTCTGGACAGGAGTGTGTCTGTAAGGTGTTTTTTGGAAGGTTGATCAACAAGAAGGTGGGGAGGAGGCCTGAGAGAAGAATTATTATTTTGGAAATAGGGAAGGATACTGTCCCCTGTTAATGGGATTGCCATTTGTGGCATATTTGTGTGTTAGATCTCTACTAATGTGACATAAAAATAAATCCAGGCAAGAGGCAAAGCAAGGTTTGGATCTTGTTATTTCTTAATGGAAACTGATTCCCCCTTTGTTATATCTCCTCCTCTCTCTGCTCTAGTTATTTAGTAAAGGACCTCAAAAGTTTGTCATCTTAACTGGTTCTCATGCAGTCTTCACCACCTCCCCCCCCCACCCCCTTCTAAAAATTATACTTCACCTTATTTATGACATAAAATGGAAGTAAAGACTTGGTGGTGTATGGCCTGGCTTTGTACAGTCTAGTGCAGAAAGAACACAGATTTCGATCTGAGACTGAGCACAGTTGTGTACTTCTGTACTAAAAGTGCAAATTTTAATAGTGAAGAAAGTGTACTTGCTGCAAATGGTATCTTTCATTTTCACTTCAGTCTTTTGAGCTTCCTCCACTCTAGTTTTTTTTTCCCAGTCCCCTCCTCACTGGGATGCTGAAAGAATTAAACAAAGGTAAGCCCATAAATAATATTTTGCTAATTCGCATAATTGCATTGCTGTTGGTCTTGATAAGGAGTTTCCTCAGGGTTTTGGGACGTTGCAGCATGCTAACTGATTTGCTACTTTCTTTCCATACAAGAAAGATGAATGGGTTGTTTCTGGGCTGCCTCCCTTAGTGCTTCACCAAGCACCGATTAAAAAATTCAGTGTGTCTGGCAGGGGGAAATAGTCTCTAAATTTTCCTAAAATTGAAATGGGAGCTAATAATATCCTGATCTTTTACAATTAAAGAAAAAAATGTAAAATGGAAGTTACCCTAAAATATAATAGCGAAAGTGGGGGGGGGATGGGGAAGTACTATTTAGAGAATGATTCCCTACTGCAGATCTGTCTACATAAAACAAATGAGAATAATTCTTTTCTTGCGTACCCTTTCACTGGGAGCGAGCACTACATTACGATTAGCTGTGTGATTTTATTGTCTCCGCAGGAAGAGTGCAGAGGCAAACAACTGTAGATTAAGAGCAATTTGCAAAATAGTTCACTGATTAACATGCCTTTGGAGATGATTTCTGTGTAAGAACTGCATTACAAATTTTACTGGCTTCCTACATTTGAAGAATTAACTGTGAGGAGGATTAAAATGGTATCTTAGATGTCAGCTAAACATTCTCTCAAAATCCCTTACGTTGTCTTTAAATCAATTAATTTGACTTCTTTCATCCACAAGCGTACTGGGTTGACCAACTTGTGCAAGTGATCTATTCAGGCTGAATTTCTCTGGTGTATTTTAAGGAGTACTTTAGTGTGCCTGGCAAAGAAGACGCAAACATGCCAGTGAAATGTGGAAATAAGCCTGTGCTAGGGTGTAAAATGCAAATGCTGCTCTAATCGCTGAGGTGCCTTTTCTGAGTAGCAGTTGGTAGCCGGTTAATCCAGCCTTTGCAGACATTCCTGATCCTTGCTGTTTATGTTGGATAAGAAAGTAAGAGAACAGCCTACTCTTGCTCTTTTTGCAATGCTGCTGCTTGTGTGTACGTGTTAAGTGGGAAGGAAGAGGAAGAGGAGAATCCTCAACTCCAAAGCTTTGTGTCTGTGCTTTGCAGGCACAGCTGAGGTACAGCACAAGGAAACATTTTTCCTTCTGTAAAGTCTCAGGAAGTGACCCTTGGTACTTCGATGTGGACATTTCCCCTCCTAAGTCATGTAGATGGTTGGTTTACTTACAGTTCTGCATCGATAATAAGGATGGTAGCATTCACCTGAAAAACATTTGGATATTAATAAAGGAAATGATTGCTCTTTCTGGAAATCCCGCAGGTTTCCAGGAGCTGTAATCTATTTAAATGCATTAGTCAGAGATGCAGCGTCAACTCTAAACCTGTCCTAAGCTTGAGGCTGTGCTGGTTACCAGGTATTAGATCAGGCATTGTAAAGTGGTGTGTATATCCTGAAAAAGCTAGCGATGCTCTAGAGGATGTTTGGGTGCTATTGGCAATGGCTGATCATTCTTGCCCATCTTGTGATGTGAAGAACAAGACTGGCAAGTGACTTCAGCCATTAAACTTCATAGCGTCAGAACCATCGGAATTGCTTCTTGGCTGCTACTTCAGCATTAAAGAAACACTGTGGATGTTAGGGCAAGGGGTATCACAGAGCTGAGCGTTATCACATTCTGCGTTCAAATACAAGTGAGTTTCTCTCGTGCTGTTATGGCTTGCTATTGCTTAGCAACTCCAGAAGCTGACCTACTTCCATCAGGGTGTTAAAATGCAGTTTAAGGACACTAAGCCCTGAACTTGGCAGCCTGTACCCCAGCAGAGCAGAAACCACCACTGTGCAAACAGGAGAGTCTTCCCCTGGGGAAGGAGCAAAGGATGGAGGAGTTCGGCATCCAGGCTAATGAATTTAGATAAGATAGACCTTTTATTTTCTGAAAAGTGTGTAACAAATGTTAGAATTAAAAAAAAAAAAATACAATGAAGTGCCATGTATGCCACAAGAAGGATAGGCATGAGCTCTAATCAACCCTTGCTATACAATTCTGTTATCAGTGTAACACTGATAGTAAAGAAAGCTAACTCTTAGTGTGAATTGCTTCTACTTTCTTCTAACAGGTTCAGAAAGAATTCCGCATGTGGCAAAAAACCTGTCCTTGCAAGGGTCTGTGTGGCTTTATAGCAGAGAAGAAGAGCTGGTATCAAGCATCTTGGGAGAGGTTGTAAACAACAGCATGTGCTGATTCATGACTTGATCATCAAAAATATGTGTTTATGCTTGAGCGCTGGTTTATGCTCCATCATCCGTTGGGTCTGGGCGGGATCTGTCCTTCCTAGAAGAATGGGTACATGGAGTTTGGAGCTTTCCCTCCAGATGCAGAGAGGGGTGTGGCAGGTTGGCTTTCGCTCTGTTCGTGCTGATGCTGCTTTCAGCAGATGGGTGGCTTTTTGGGCTTCGTAAAACTTGTCAGATCATAGAATCATCGAATGTCGTGAGTTGAAAGGGACACACAAGGATCATTGAGTCCAACTCCTGGCCCTGCACAGGACAATCCCAACATTCAGACCGTGTGTCTGAGGGCACATGTTGGCCAAATGCTTCTGGAATCTTGTCAGGCTTGGTGCAATGACCACCTCCCTGGGGAGCCTGTCCCACTGCTCCACCACCCTCTGCCTGAAGAACCTTTTCCTCATGGCCAACCTCACCCCCCCTGCCACATCTTCCTGCCATTTCCTCTGCTCCTGGTGTTGGTGGCCAGAGAGAAGAGATCAGCACCTGCCCCTCCTCCTCCCCTTGGGAGGAAGTTCTAGACCATGATGAGATCTCCTCTCATTCTCCTCTTCTCCAGGCTGAACAAACAAAGAGACTTCAGCCTCTCCTCACATGGCTTCCCCTCTAAACCCTTCTCTAATGTTGTGGCCTCCTCTGGACACTCTCCAGAAGCTTTAGATCCTTTTTATCCTGTGGTGCCCAAATCTCAAAACTGCACCCAGTGCTGGAGGTGAGTGAGTACCTGCGAGCAGAGAGAGTATGGTGTGTTTGGGAGAGCAGCTGATATTACGGGATAAGTATGCAGTTACTCATGGAAACAGGGCCTTCCTCCTTACTGAAGACATGCTGGTGGGTGTTCATGGGATGGAGAACTTCTCTTACGTTTTGTAAACATTAGCTCTTGCTACTGCAATCCTCCAGCAAACCGGGCAGGATAGCAATGCTTTTACTAAGCGATTCTACTGCTGGCAGGGTGCCGTGGCCCCATCTGCATGGCCAAAAGCCATTTGACTTCCAGCTGCTTACACAGAGGAGTCTTCTGGCCGCTGGTGGGTGCTCAGGATGGGTGTTTGGAGAGGGAGGGTGCCTGATGGCACTCTCCCCTAAGCGCTTTGGTGAAATAATCTTGAAGACAAGATAAGAACACAAGGTAAAACCCAAATGTAAATTTCCAGGTAACCCTAAACATAGCTAAAAAGGAGTGTGAGAAGCAGAATTGCCGTGCTGCAAAGAGCTTGCTTCCCGGCAATTGGTTATTTTGGTTTGGTTCTGCTTCAGCAAGCAGAATTTGATTGCCTCCCCCTACAAGTAGTGTTTGAATGGATACATATGAGTCCCAGTTTTGCAATTGATGTGAATGGAGCAGGGAGACCATCTGGTTTTCCCTTATCTGAAAGTTTAATTGAAATAGCCCTGCAGAGCCCCATGCAAAAGGGGACTGGTTCTTTTCCCAGTCTCCTCCCTGGTTTTGTCTCTCTTGAAAGCTTGGTTGAAGAGTGTATTTGCTTCCCAACCGTGGGGCCGAGTGGTTTTTTTTGCCACTGCCAGCTCTAACATTTGGCTGTGCAAAAGTTAAATAACGGGGATGGAGAGAAGCCTGTTACCTGAGTGCTGCTTCTTGAGGATTTTGGTCATGTGCATTTTAATTTTTACATTTTGTTTTTGCTTCAGTGCAAGTGCTTCCTCTCTCTCGTATGATCTTGGTTATCTTGAAGACTAGTGGAAAAGGCTTTCAGCCTTCCTCCTGTGCTCCTCCTACATCAGCTTATCTGTCAGTAAAACCTGTCGTCTTCTGTGAATCCTAGTTCAGAGCCTGGGTGATTTTACTAGCTTCCTTCAAAGAAAATTTTGATATTTATTTATTAGTTTGTGCTTCAAGCAGCAATGTTGATCCCAAGAGTTGTTCTACCTGTTTGCTCTTTTAGTTAAAGAAAAGGTGCTGGAACTGGATATGGCTTTCAAGAGCGGCACACTGAGCTTCCCATGATGTCAGGAGTAGGTGGCTTCTGGTCTGTGGTGCCCCTGGACCAAATCAGGTGGTCAGTGGCCCATTTCTGATTTCCCATGTTGTTCTGGGGGTGGTGGTCTCATCCAAACCACTCTTACCCAATGCAGGCTCGGAGAACAATAAACGTGTATCCAAGATGCGCTAGCCTTCCTGCAGAAGTGTATGTGGGGAGCAGTGGATCTGCTCTCTGTGGGTTGTCAAAAAGTGGATGAAGAAGCACTCCAGGCCTCCTTCAGATCAAGTGAAAGCTGCTTATAGGCCTTATTTGGACACAGGGATTTTCTCTCTATGTCCTTTGGGAAATACTATTTTTTAAAATGCAGCTGTCCATGTTAGCATGGTCTTTACTATACATCCCAGCTATTCATAGTCCTTGAGGTCATCTCCACACTGTAATAACTCCTGATGTTTTAATAGAAGACTTGCTATTAGCTCCGCTTCTTAATATGGAGTTGTTTTTATTTCTTTTTTTAATAGTGACTCTTATGACCAGATGAGAAGCAGCCAGCAGCAGGTCTTCTGAACTTTGACTCTCGTATTCGTCGTGAGCTTCTAACCCAATGAATTGAGGGCTCTGGGTAGAAAAGCAATTTCAGGTAAGGAAATGAATTTTGCATTTTCAAGCACATGTGTTTTGGAGTGGTGTTTTTTTTTTTCAATACTTTGTTTACTGTAAACTGATTAAATGTGACCTGAATTTGGATAAGTTCTTGTTTTGGACTTGCACGGGCAGATATCCATTTTGCTTTGGATTAATAACTTTTTGTGTGTGTGCCAATGGCAGTGTTCAGCACTGACAGCACTCAAAGGTCCTCACTTGTGTATTTGAATTGTCTGACTTACTGTCCTACAGCTGCGTGGCAGTTTCTTTTGGCACCTGTACTGGCTGGCTGCTTTAAGTGAGGCTTTCATTTAAAAGCATGGCTTAGTGGACAGTATGGTGATTGCCTCCATTTTCTGTTAGCTTAGCTGTTGCTTGTGCCAGCCTGGCGTGCTCTTCATTCAAGGAAAAAAAAAATGCACAAGCACAGAATCACAGACTGGTTTGGGCTGGAAG
>NW_010309066.1:0-4403 GCF_000700745.2 Antrostomus carolinensis
TCTTCCCACCAGCCAGTTAACAGTCCACAAAGGAAAGGGATCTAAGGGGAAAGTACTCTAACAAAGGTTAGTTAGGTGTTTGAATTTTTCTAGCAACAAGAGAGCTGTGTGAGGAATGTTTGCCTTGCCTTTTTCCAAACGTTCATTCTCATGGTTGCCGTGTGAAACAGGAACTCTTACAGAGCTTATATTTTAGTTATCGTAACTCATCATAACGACAGTTGTGTTCATACCAGCTGATGTTCACTGGACTGTATGCCACAGCAGGTCACTTAAAGCCAACGAACTATTAGGCTCAGACTAGCAATGGGCCACCATCTGTTCAGTGTTATAGCCTATGAAGAAAATCAAGTAGTACATCTAATAATTTTTTTACATAATGTAATTACTATAGAGGCTTTTCATGCAACTGTGTGATTTCTGAGTTAGCACAGGGTATCATTATAGTTGCCTTTTCTGAAGGGAAGAAAGTTACTTAGATTCAGTTCTCTGCTCTGATATTTTACTATTCAAAGTACAAATCGTTTTTGTACTTCATCATTAACCTATATACAGGTAAGCAGACACGTACATGGTGACACAAATTCTGTTATAATTTGTCACTTCTGTTGGTGTGCTGGAACTTTCCCTTGTCTCTTGCATTTCTCTTTAATTAATATAGATTTTCACTTTAACACAGTTCATAGCTTTTTATCAAAGCTTTCACACAGAAATCTAAGAGTTTTAATGTTTCCCTTCACCTTTTAACATATCTAATTTTAGTACATGTGGGAAATGTTAATTAATGAGAAATTTTTGAAGTAATTTGTAGGAGTATATTTTTACAAATTATAAATTAAATGAGAACTTATTTGATGACCACTTATCAGTCAGAGGTAGGAATTGAGACATGTTAAACTGTTACTCTTGTTATGTTTATGTTTAAATATATAACATCTTTTTGCAAAATTAGTTTTCAAGATTCTTTCACAATTATTTTTTTGTTAATAAAATAATTAAAAATCAGTTTTAGGACATTATCCAGAAATAGGAATGAAAACTAGAATGAGTTTTACTGGGGGAACGAGAAATGCTTGTGCAGAAGTTACACGCAACTTATCCTAAAATCAGGAAAATTCTGAGTATCATGTTCCACGTTTTATTCACTTTTACTCACCTCAGTTTTCCTTAGCAGTCACTGAAACTGAAGAAAGAAGTGTCAGAATCTCATGAAGAAAGGTATTCTTGCTTTATTTCTAGACAGAATGCAGACAGAAAATGCTGAAAATTTTGTGAAGCTGTCTTTTATTTATTTTCTCTTTTCTTAATCAAAGACATGAAAACAAAATAACTAACTTCCAAAATATATTTTTTATTTTTTTTTCCTTTTACAAGTCAAAGAGCATCTGAAACATTTATTTTATATCTCTTTAGAAAAAGGTCAGCCCTCAGACACATCATGCAAACCAGATGACAGGGCTCATTTTAGCATAAAAATTAAAGTAGTAGGTGTTAACTGTACACTAACAGTGGATGTTAATTCTACACTGTAGTAGTAGGTGTTAGTGTCACACTGTATCTGAAAATAAAGCATCACTTGAAAAGCAAGGTCATTTCTTAAGAGGATGTTGAAACTTCCTGGATAAAACTGTCCCTATTTTTATTATTTTGTTTAGTAGTAGTGGAGGTAACAGCATTAACCTTAGGTTAACATTACCAAGGTTAACACTCCATTGATATGAATGACGAAATTCAGATTCATATTGAGTTCTCAAGGTATGACAGGACTAATGGGTTGTAGATATCAAGGTTGCAGAATGACGAAGGGCTAGATGGACCGGCTTAAAATCTCAGCAGGTCTGCTTTTCTGCCACATGCCTATCAGCAGATTTTTTACAGGACGTCTGGGCTGTATCACACTGCTTTTTCTAACGCTGGAGTAGTGACAGACGGGGGATTAAGATTTTCTTCCCACTGGAAAATTTTCCATTGCTACAGTAGGTCATAATTAAGTCAGAATTGCGTTCTCGCTCTCTCTCCAGGAGGAGACACTGCTTTCTCAAAGGGACGGTCTATAAGCTGCTCCAAAGGACCCCTTACTTCTCTGTGTACTGATGACTTCTGTTCTCTGTGGTGTTTGAGCATTTTGTTTCCTGTGGCCTGAAATTTAGATACACTCAGTATAAAATCTGTTGGAAGAGCATGTTGCTGTGAAGTTTTGCAAAATAGTGGCAATAGCAATTGAACATGTGCTCTTATTTCAGTGCTGTAGCCGGGATAGTGAATCAAATTCTGATGTATGTGAGCAAAAATGGAGCAGTCGGTATGTTCCTGATATTATCTCTGTATAGGAAATAAGTAAGGCAAGTGTGTCAAAGTTTGCCTTTAATTGATATTAAAAAAATTTGGAAGCATGCAGAAAATAATTAAGAACTACCTAAGTTCCAGAGACAAAGTTCTTTTCATTAGAGACCTGAGCACTGTAATCTGTAATTTTTTTCCAAATAAAGCTTAAGTGTTGAAATGTACCTCATAGCAGATGACCATTTAAAGGTAACAGAAAAGAAGAGGAAAAGACCCAAACATTAGAAATTCAGATTATAAATAAACTGCACATGTTTAACAATGAGTTATTAACGTCTAGAATGGCTTGTCTAGTGATGTGATAGATAGAATACCAATTCCTTCTAATCTTGAAATCAAGTCCATCTTTGATTGAAATCCTTGAATTTTTCATGTCTTCCTGCATGTGAAAATCATTGGTTTCTTATTAATCTATAAAAATTATATTTTTTCCATTAAGTCAGGTTGTGAACCACTCATAAAGAGCAATAGCTCATTATTAGTCATATGTGCATCTCTTCTGCTTTTAAAAATAATATATCTAATTCTAGATGGACTTGTTTTAAATTGTTTGCCAAATCCCAGTATGGGATAATGTCTTCTTAGAAGAGGTAAAAATTAAAATGCAAAAAGTAGTTATGTCACATAGGAAAATGATACCTGCTTTTAAACTGGCAAATATGGTCCTGTGTAGTTGTGAAAGCTGAAGAGGATCCCCTCTCTATACAATTCAGTCATTCATTTTAGTATTACTAATCTTACCTTCAGCAAACTTTTCAATTCAGTTATAAAATCAGTCAAAAGTTAAATTCTCAGTGCTGTAGCTGAGCTTTACCTTGTAAAGTATGTTCCTGGCTGCTTCCATTCTGCTTTGGCCTCTCACATGAACTGACAATCTCTTTTTCACTTTACCATTTCACTATTCTGCTAATGAGCCTTTCTTCCTACCTGAGGTGGTTCTTATGCGTCTTTTTTGCTTTATTGATTCTGTATTTACAGCAAAGCTCAGCTAAAAATAAGCATTTTCTTCTTTTTCAATGCCCAGGCATTTTCTTATTTTCTTACTCTGAATTTTGTTATGTGTAAAGTGGCTTACTACACCTCTTGCAAATCATTGATACACTGGTCAGAAGAGTGGGGAAACTTTATGATCATGAAGTGAAGCTTGTTACTGCTTGGTGATTTATTCTTGTTCTCTGACAAACTGAGGCTTCTTTTTGAGATCTGACCTTGTGAATCCAATTTCAGGATTAAGTTTGTTATGCTGCATTTGGATGTTCCTGGAAAGTACTTTGAGATACAGAATCAACGGACAAAATACATATGTTATTTTTACGCATTATGCAGCATTAGATACCAAATGTGGCAGAGCCATTTCTAACAAACTTGAATTCATTTGAAGAAGCATCTCCTTTTTGCTCTTTTTGCTCTCAACATTGTATTGAGATACAAAGCAAAATACACACAATAAGGAGCTGGTGTTAGATTACAAATAAAGTTTAAGTAATGAGTTCTGATTAAATCTTGGGAGTTTTTCTTCACGTTATTATTTAATGTCACCAAAATGTCATTAACTGTTCTCAGGATTCAGTGTCTCAGTCTTGAGATGATACATAAAGTATCTCCTTGGTATAGTCTGACTGAGGAAAAATGGACTCGAGTAGAAAGGGACCAGCTTCCTTCTGCTCAAGGTTGAGAAAGGCCTGAGATTGCAAAATATGAGTCTTCAAATTCCTTGAAGCCACATACGTGCAATAAAATACTTCATGCTTTTTGAGCATGATTCTGACAATTTCAAACCTCACATTTGGAGGTATTAAGGAGCATGTGCATCGTCCACAACTTCTGTGGAAAGAGAGGACCTCAGCTCACACCACTGTAAGATTACCTGGTGGGAAATCCACTTTGACTCACCGAGGTTATGCTGTTTCTTCATGAGATCCTGATCTGCTTTACTTTCCAGCCTAGCATAATGTGAGGGAGGTACTGTGGTCATTTAAATCTGCTATGTTGCCTAGCAAACAGTTCAAACAGACAGAGCAACCTGCACAGATGTTGAGGATTGGTTAGCTGACAAGGGT
>NW_010309067.1:0-8999 GCF_000700745.2 Antrostomus carolinensis
CCTGCGGCCCAGTCACTGAGGTGGGTGTTTGCTGCTTAGCCTGACCCTTACCTGGCCTCGGACGGGTCTGATCCCGGCCCCTTCTCCGCAGGGCTGTTGTCCTGCCTCGGAGCTGCCGGCAGCGCTTGGGGCGAGCCCTCGGCTGGGTGAGTGGGGCTGGGAAGGCGGCTGGTGCCACCTGCATGCAGCCGGGGTCTCCCCTGGGGGCAGGAGGTGGGGGGGCTCCTGGGGCTGCTACAGGGACGTGGCTGAGACACGGGAAGTGCTGGGTTCTGTGGCTGTAGGTCTTGCTTTGGTTTTGTGGTTAAGCTCTTGACTTCAAGCTGTACCAATTAAAAGCGGCTTTTCCTGCAGACCACCCCTCGATGAGGAGTCACTTGCCCGCCTGTGCAGTGGGAGCTGCCGGGCTGTTGGTAACAGCGGGGAAGTGCGCTGATATGTTGTCTCAGATGGGGTTGAAAGCCAGTAGGGAAGTAATCTGTTTGTGTAGAGTGTCCTATAATAGTTTATTTCTCTGGTGAAAAGAGGTCTCTGCTGGTAAAATAACTGGCATTACTCTTGTCTGGTCAAGTGCTGCAAGTACTCTTTGCTTGTACCGAGGAAACAGTTAAACGCTACAGGAAAGTAACAAAACAAACCAAAGGTTTTAGATCTTTCTGTGTAGGATTGCTAGCGCGACCCTGCTGCTTTCCCAAACTCATACAAGCTCTTCTGGCACTGCAAACCTGCAACATGCACTAATAATGCTGTCAAACATAAGGATCTGCAGCTCAACTCCTGTAAAATGGAGTATGGGTTTGTTCCCCTTCCTATAGGGACCAGCACAGGGCAGCTGTGTTGTCTTTAATGTGGTTTGTTTAAAAAGTGTGCTGTGGTGGAAGAAATGACAAGAAAGACTTACTTTTTTTTTTGTGTATGGACTTTTCAGAGTGGTCTCATCAACCTGAAGATGGCAACTCTAATCTTTATTGATAAGGAGAATGGTGAAGTTGGTGGTACTAAGAATCAGCTAAGACTCCCTTCAGGATCTTGTGCGTATATGCTACCCTAAGCCAGGAGGGGATCAAGTGCATATATCATGTTTTGTATTCACTATTTTGAACAGTAATAGTTTTCTCATATTTACTTATCATCTAACCAATTCTGCTAAATGCATCAATTACTATGGAAACAAAAATAACTCTGTGCTTTTGTTGTAGATGGGGCTTGTGCTCCTGAGTTATAAATGGTGTACAATGATTTTTAGGACAACCAGTTTTCTAGTTGCACTTAATAAAGCAAGCTTTAAGGTTGATATGGTGCTAAAGCTTGCTTTTTTCTCCCCTATACTCTTCTAGCAAAAGTCTTATCTGAAAGAACACAAGTTAACACTCCACTTCCTAAAAAAACAATCAGTGCATCTCCAGCCAAATGTCACTCTGTCAGAAAAGTTCTTGGAAATGTGAATAGAACTGAAGGAGTCACGAGCAAGATGGAAAAGATAAGACAGAAAAATCAGCTTTGCGCTTTGAGCACAGTGAGTGTGACAGACTTGTGGGTGGGGGGATGCATAGTTTACCTACTGTTGTGGTGGCTAAGTGCTGCAGGTGCTTGCTCACTCCCCCCTCTGTGGGATGGAGCAGAGAATTGGAAGGGTGAAAATGAGAAAACTCATGGGTTAAGATTAAGGAAAATTAATAATTAAAAATCTCAAAGAAAAACAAAACCAATTTTTCACCACGTCCTGACTGATACCTTGCCTGATCCCTGCACAGTGGCAGCCCTGGCAAACTTCCCCACCAGTTTTCATTGCTTTGCATGATGCCATATGGTATGGGATATCCTTTTGGTTGGTTGGGGTCAGCTGTCCCAGCTGTGTCCCTTCTCAACTTCTTGTGCACTCACAGCCTACTCACTGGTGGGGTTGTGAGAAGCAGAAAAGGCCTTGATGCTGTGTGAGCAGTGTTCAGCAATAGCTAAACCAGCTGTGTGTTATCAACACTGTTTTCATTATGAATCTAAAACATGGCATCATATGAGCTACAAGGAACAAAAATAACTTTTCTGGCCAAAACTAGTATACCTCCATAGGCACAAGGAGTACAACAGCTTAGGGGGTATTTAATGGCAAAGAAGTGGCTCTAGAGAAAACAGTCTGAGTTAATCTTGTTCACATGTTAAGTATCAGGAGTTTAATATTATGAGCCTAAATGTTCTAGTGCAGTGATTTGTTACCACTGTATTTAGTACTGTCCTACATAAACTCAGCTGAAGCATTTGCCGATATCCAGCTGATTTGTGTTGAAGGTATTAGGGTTTAGGCATAACTGAGGACTGTATGGCAGGCATTCTTGTCTGTATAGCACAGGAAAAGCCACTACAAATATACTACAATGGGATACTACAGTAGCTCAAATAATGTAACTTTCCCTTTTTAAGACTGCTGAAAAGACTGCTGGATTGGAAAGCTGTGATGCAGTGTCTGAAGAAGACTGTCCAGAAATAGAAAATATGTTTCCTTTTGATCCTCGAGGTAAGAACTATTGGTATAATTATTAAGATGAATAATCAGGCTTTTATGAGTGTTGACATTGTTGTAAGACTTTAGCCAAGCTGTTGTGGCAAATAAGGTAGCATTGCATTTCTCTGGAGTCCTTTCTTAAACATAAGGGTGCTTGCTATTTCTGAAATACAATCTCATTCTTGTTTAGATATTTCTAACTGCAGTAGCTGTGCTGCAGATATGTAGTAGTCTGAATCCATCATTATGGTTGCAGGGAACTAGTTCCAAATAACCATGCTATAGTTTCTTAACTCATTAAATGGCAACTAGTAGACAAGTATTCAAAGGAATACTTAAGCAGTACTTGAGAGTGGACTTCAGAGTTTATGCCAAGATGATAATTTGTAACTGAAGAGATTCCTACTGCTGCAGGATGAAACTTGATGAAACTTTAAAGTCTCTGCAATGGGCTGTGTATCTCAGTCCTTCAAAGTTTGACCTTAAACAATCCCATTCATGTGGAAGCAGGTGTGCAAAAATGACTACTGAAGACTACTTCTGTGTTGGTGAAACATACAAGCTGTGTTTTGTGAAGTTGACTTAGTATAGTGATGGGAAATAAATTACTAAAGCTCCTGCTTTACATTAGTAGTTATGTTATGCAGTTTAGTCTTTTGATTAAGTGTTAGTGTATGGGATTTTATGGACAACTAAGGTGTAACTGCAAATAAATACCCTATAGGAAGGGACTGTTGGATTTTGTTTTGGATCTGCTCCCACTTCATTTAATCTGAGAATTTACAGCTTCCCAGGCTACAGCATACTGTTAATAAATTACTGTGTCTTTCTCAACAGACTTTGAGAGTTTTGATCTTCCTGAAGAGCACAAAGTAAGCAATATCAACCTGTGTGGTGTTCCCCTCATGGTATTTGAAAGGACATATGACAGACGTGTGAACATGGTTCCTTCACCTGTGAAGATTGAAGAGATTTCATGGGAGTCTAGTGAGTGGAAACTTGGTGTGATTTTCAGTACATGCAGTGCTCATTAGTGGTTTGGGAGGGAAGCTAGTTGGCTGCAGTAGTGAACTGCCATTGCTGTCTGAACTACCAGAGTATAACACTAGGATCAAACAGCTTTTGGTGTATAGTCCAGCTGAATTTAATGGTCAACCCTACTGGTGCAGGTGGTGATCGTAAAGGGATGTTGCTGAGCAATCTTTTGCAGTGCATTGCTAACTGATCAGTTAGGTGTATTTGGTTTATGCAATCAAACACTATTTCCCTTGGTCATTCAAGATGGTTATGCTAATCCACAGGGAGCTAGCTTTTGTTAGAGAGTATAAATTTTGAGTTTCATGAGAAATTGATTTACTCTATTTCTAACTTTCAGACTTACTACAATCAACTGCTGACTTCCTTGCTACCCTGGATGAAATCATTGACATGCCACCTCCAAATTATGACCTTTAATGCATATTCTAAAGCTTCTATTGACTCCAAATTTTGTGTAGTTCTGTATTTTAATAAAGGCTAAGCCAATCTAACCTGTATAATACTGGTCTTGTCTATTTTCAGTAGGCCCAAGATGTAGGTAGCAAAATCTTGCTTTGAAAAGGAGGCTTTCTGACAAGCAATTAAAGCAGAACCTGGATAAGCTTCTAAGACTGTACTATAATTCACTGTTGTGAACCATGTCCAGGAGTTAGTACCTGCTGATTAGACTGTGTGGTTGTGATAGGTTAAGAGGCCCTTCTGACCTTGCTGTTTACATAAACTTATCCTTTATCCATTAAACATCTAAAAGTTTAGAACTAATCTGTATATCTAGTGTAAATTAAGTACTAGAACTAGTATTCTTTTCTTTCTTGAACTTGTTTGCTCTTAACACTGGTTGTCTAAGATGGTATATGTTGGATTTTTATGCAGCTGTAGACTGCTGTCACAGCATTATGTGGCTCTTGTTGCTGAGTACTATCTGTGCTCTGTGAGGAAAGGCTAGTGGAACCCCATCCTTCAAATTGTAAGCACACAGGCTCAATAGCCTTTTCTTGCATTGTAACGGCCTCAACTCCAGTTCTTCATCATATAAGACAAGTCAGTTGTGGAAATGGTCGGCCTTCACTTTAGTTAAACTGCTTTTATAGTTCCTGGGCAATTACTCTTATATAGTCAGATCACAGCAGACTGAGCTGCCTTCAGCTTTTATTTTAGTTCATCTTTAACATCCCACAATTCTGCTTCTCGGAGGCATACCATGGCTGCATCCTGACTGCATGGGAAGATGAGATGTGAGTGCATAACTGTGCTCCTTTTGTGCCTTTGTTTCTAGGAAACCTAAAAATGCAGGCAGCAAAAGAGCCTGTGTGTTTTCCAGTAGGTGTCTGGTTTGCAGGTGCTGAAGGGGATGTGTTTGCCCTGCTGTGATGACATAAATAATAAAGGCTTCTTTTAGTCTTGAAAAGGGTAACAGGCAGAGCAGGAAATACCCATTTTTGATATTTCCTCAACATATTTCCCTTCCTTAAAGCTTTTTACTTATTAGGAGGTAGATGGACCTGTTGCAAATTCAATGTTAGGACTAGAAATTTGCTTTTTCTGAATTATCAGATATCTGAAGTGAAAACAGACATTCATTCTGTTTCTTCCTCAAATTTATCAGGGTATCAGCCAATGTGTTAAATTGTAATGAATTATCCAATAGCTGGTCTTTACCTCAGCTTCTTGTCTTTGGTTTGAAACCTCAAAGAATTCAGAGGAATATCAAGCTAAATAGGAAAAAACAGATACATTTAAGGAAATTCTGTACAGCCATTTCAGGTTTTGGCTGGTCCTTAATTGCATTTTAATAGTTTTTGATTCTGAAATAACTTGACCCTCTTGCTAAGGCTGGATTTTGGTGGGTATAGTCTACCACCCACAGGAGTTAAGCTGTAGTGACTATAAAGGAAAGTGACAAAATGCATCTTCCTTGGACTTTTTGTCTTTATCGGTTCAAATAAGCTTGGAGAAATCAGTCCAGGCCGTTCCTATTTTACACAAGAATGCCTGTAAGTAAGGCAGTGAACCTGGTTACACAGTGCCATCATGTGGCTGCTTGGTATGCAGCAACACAGGTAGAAATGGTCATTAGTATGCAAAACACCAGATAATGGGGTGTGAGATACCATAAGGATATGACACTAACTCAGCATAAATGTAGGTTCTAACCTTTTGTGTGTGCAAACAGGCATCTCATCTGCAGAGAAACACTAGTACTTTTTATGTGTTATGGAAGTTTATTATGGTAAAAATATTTTTAATTGATTTAAAATATTCACTGTGATCAAGCACCTAGATCTATTGCTTGAACCTCCAGAAGCTTTTTATGCCATATCCACATGTGTGTATATGCACACACAGCAAAACATTTAAAACATGCTTGCTGGTTGTAGAATTTTATACCAAAATGGAAGAGCATTTGTGGAATGTTTGTAAAGGTGATAAATGATTCAGATAGGCCCCTTAATACTGATAGAACTTGATCTTGAAGCCCAGAAACTTGTTACTTGTGGGGACAATGGAATGAGTGTGCAGAAAGAAAGTGTGAGTCAGAGACTTGGGAATAGCATAGGTCTGTCTGCATGAAAATGAATGCTGCTGCAGTATAGAACATAAGATAATCTGGAATAAACTAAATTCATACTAGTGTAATCTTATTTTACTCAAATTATTAAATCCTTTCAAAGTCTAGGGAAAAAGAAACAGTCATCGGTTTTGTCCTTCATCCACCCCCATTTTTTTTTTCTGTAAAATGATGAAAGGGTGTTTCAGGTACAGAGAAACACTTTCTGTAGGATCTTTTTTTGGGTGTTTCATCTGATTTTCTACAAATACTGTATTTTATAGCTGTTGGCATGCAACACAAGCCAGTTAAAGTTAGGTCTAAGTAAGGAGCAAGCAAGGTTTTCAAGATTTTATCTGTAAATAGTTGAAATCAGAAAGGTATGTTTCATCATGTAGCCCATCTCTGAGCCAAAACAGGAGTGTTGCTAGGAATCTTGTGTATGGGACATAAATCTGTATTTAGCAACACAATGCAAAAATCAGTTTTCTTTATCCTACCACTACAGGTTGTTAATATTTAGTGTTTAAAGATTGATTAGCTTTTAAAAATGTTGTCCATGATCCATTTGGTTTAAAAGATTAAAAATAAATAAATACTAATGTCCAATTTCAGACACATTCATGACAAAACCTAGAGTTAAGAAGCTTATATAACAGATGAACGATGAAGTTAATTTCAATTTGGATTAGATCTTAATTCTTGGTACCAAGTTTTAGATGACTGGGAATATTTTTTTTCCTACAGTAGTGTACCTCATCTGGGGCTTTTTGTTGTCATTGGCATTTCTGGTTAATGCAGGTCCAAATTTTTGCATTTACAAAGCTTTATTTTGTAAACATTCATCAGAAAGATCCATTTGTTGCAGCTGGCTTTTATTTTCCCCATTTCATGTACTTTTCAACTCAGCTGTCTGGGCTTAAAAGGAAATACATGTTCCTGTGGCTTGCAGGTGAACAAAGCCATGATGAGACTCAATTTGTGGATTGAGCTTCCTTTCTGCAGTGACTTGAGGAGATGACAGTCATGAAAGCATAGTCTTCTGTTTAGAAAATGTAAACTCTTTTAGCCTCAGAGCTCCAAGGCTACCTGGTGTCAGCCCGTGAAGTGCAGCCTCCCTGAGACACTGGGAGTGTGGTTGCTAGGAATTTTGCACTGCTTCATGCTATTTCAGTTAGGCATTAATACTGACTACTACTACTGACTGAAAAGTCAACTTCCTCAACCGTTTTAATGTTGATATAATAAATGCAGCTTTTTATACTTGCAAAGTTTTATTTTCTGTTGGGGTTTTGTCAGGAATAGATGCAACTTGAGTTCAAAATGGTGTCTGAGCACTACCCTGCACAACAGAAGTCCTATTTAAAACTGCTTGCAGTGTTTTGGTTTACTTGCTTGATCAGTTTATGCTTCTTGCAAAGATCTGAGATATTTGGGATTTTAAATGCATGGCTGTGATGAAAATTCATACATGGTTGGTGGCCTGTTCTCAGTCGGAATGAGCCTTAATAGGCCAGTGTAACTGTGTACCATGACTGGGAAATCTGTATTGGAACCAAGTACATGGAGCAGGTTCCTTTTTAGTTGTGTATCGCTCTGTAAATCATCTTCTTTAACAGCTTTCTGGCTATGAGAATCAGTTTAGATCCTTACCTGAATTTCTGTGAGGAGAACTTGGAGATTCATATACAAATAATCTCTTAGCAGGCTGAGTAAAATTACTTCAGTGCACATCAGATAGTTCATCCTATTTGTAATGTTCTGGCAGTGGGTGGTACCATGGTAACAGCATGTATTACAGCTTCTCACTCCTGCAACCTGACAGCTGTGGTGTGATGCTGTTTGCCTTTGGTACATCGTGCACAGCACAGGCATCTGTAATAGGTTTCTTTGCTTCATTAATGTGAAATGGAGGATAAGAGGCAGCACCGAGGAATTCGGTCTGCCTTTACCCTGTGACTACAGGGAATAGTGTATCAGCCAAGGGCATTTTTACCTTTCATTGTTTAAAAAGAATAGAAATTAGAAGCCTGGAGGCAATCGGTCTCTCTAGGGTTAGAAAACCACAAATCTTGTAACTTTTAGTAACACTAATAAGTGTTAGTGAAGTACTGTATAGAAATACAATAATGGCCTTCTAACTAGCCCCAAAGTGGTACTCGCTGTGCTCCAGGAGACACAGGCACTGATCAAATCAGTATGTCTATAATGAGGTTTATATAGAGTTTATAAACACAATATATATTTAGTAACTGGTTGTTTGGAATTGGACTGTGCAAGCATGTGTTTTTGCATATAATGTTGCAAAGCATGTAAGAAAAGCATAATTGATAAATATACTTCTAACTGCAGTTTGGGAGAAGTTAAAAGCATGGTGGGCCCATTGTGCTTGAATGCTACAAAATTGGAGGGGAAAACTTATAAAATATCCCTAATGTGTATTTTCTTGCAGTCAGATTATGAAGAATGCCAGGATGAAAAAGGGATTGTTCAAACAACTTACTGGTGTGGGTGTTTTGGGCTTTTCTAACAGGTGAGGTAATCTCTCTCTGTTAATGAAGTTGGAGGGAGGTTCATGGAGCTCAAGGCATACTTCTAGCTCTAGATACTGTGTTTGTTTTTTGTGCTAGCCACATTATTTCCATAAGCCACAAGGAAGGTGGAACCTTTGGAGGCCTTTAAATGTTGGTCTTCAGTGGCTCAGGCTGGGCTTCCTTTGAGCACTTCTGCTCAAAATATGTAGCCAATGGGTAAAAGCATCTTGTAAGTCTTTCTGTAGGTAGTTTAAGTGAATTGCTACAGGCTCCAGTAGAAGTGATTCCCTTTCTATTAGTCAAGGGACAAAACTGAGTTTATTATGCATAGGGAGAACCCATAAAGACTGGAAGAGAGGAGAGCCTGGAGTCTACTATA
>NW_010309068.1:0-3486 GCF_000700745.2 Antrostomus carolinensis
GGTGGAGGGGAGGTCTCATCCAGCCTGGTGCCCAGAGCTGCTGAGCGTTCACAGACAGCGATCAGAATGATTTGTGACTCCCTCAATCACTTGGGCAGTCCCCTCTGGGACGTGTGCTGAGTCTACAGGTAGCCCTGAAAGCCAGCATCTGTATCTCAGTCCCGTGAACCTCCAGTTCTAGCCTGCTCTGTGCCACTGGGTGAAATGGTTTGGGAAGCTCTCAGCCCTGCTGTCTTCCCTTTCCAGAGTGTGCATCCATACCTGTTGCAGCTGCTGGGTCAGAGACAGCAAGCCCTTTGGAGGGCGGTGAGCAGGCTCTCAAACTGCAGGCGATGCTGTGGAAGCTGCAGCAGGCAGATCCTGAAAGGCAGAGAGATGGCTGCACAGCACTTGAAGTTGCCCAGCTGCATGCTCCCAGAGCCCTTTTCTTGCCTCTACAGGATGTGCAGGTCCCTGTGTGTCCCCTCTGCAACACCCCGGTCCCCGTGAGGCGAGGGGACATGCCCGATGTCGTGGTGGGTGAGCACATTGACCGTGACTGCAAGTCTGACCCCGCACAGCGCAAGCGCAAGGTAGGAGCCCAGCACTCTCCATCTCGCTGCTGAGCTCCGCTGGGTCCCTGCCGGAGCCTCGGGGTGGGATGAAAACAACACACAACTGTGCTCTGCCTGGTGCCCTCTCTGTTTGCACAGGCTGAGGGCAGGGAGGGTTGGTGAGCTGGAGGTGTACACATCTGCAGGGCTTTGTGGTGTGAGTCTGGGGCTGAGATAGCAATGGGGTGAGGCTGGACAGCCACCTGGGACCTGAGGAAAGGCAGGATGAGGATGGGGAACTGCATACTGCCATTAGGAAATTATAATCAGCATTTAGCTGCCCCTTCTTGTCAGGAGAGGAGATTTCTGCAGCGAGCTGGCCCTGCAGGAATCCAGCCCAGCAGCAGCTGGAGGGCTCTGAGCTGTCCCCACTGCCCTGGCAGGGCAGGCAGGGGTCCTGGGCGAGGCAGTCTCCTTCCTGCTGTGTGTTCTGTGATCTTGGAGAACTTTGTCTATGGAGAGAGAAGCACTAGTGAATTGCTAATAAACTATCTAAAGAAAACTAGTGTTCATAGACAAACTGCAGAGCCCCACAGAAGTGGCCCTGGGAGAGAAAACTGGTCAGTGCCCAGGGCCTGGCATGGAGGAGGGGACAGCCCCAGCCCTGCTGGGTGTGTTCCTTTTCACTGCCACCATGTCATCTTTCAGATCTTCACCAACAAGTGTTTGAAGCCTGGCTGCAAGCAGAAGGAGATGATGAAGGTGATCTGTGACCAGTGCCACAAGAACTACTGCCTCAAGCATCGGCATCCACTGGACCATGACTGCAGTGGGGCAGGGCGTCCCCTCTCCAAAGCAGGGTGAGGGCCTGGGGACAGACAGGCTGGCAGGGACAAGGCTGTGCTTGCCAAGTGGGTAACAGGGAGGAAGCTGAGCTCTTCCTGGCTCGTTGTCTGGGACTGCTGCATTCTCACCCTCCCTGCCCTGTGTGCAGGGGTGTCCTCCAGCAGCAGTAAGGTTTGTAGAGTCAGCACAGCTGTATATGCCGTCTCTCCTTCCTGCAGCACATCTTCCAGGACTGCCCATGGGCAATTTTGTTCTTGCCTCTCTGTAGCCTTATTCTGTAGCCGATGATTTCTGCCTATCCTGGCACAGTGTTTTGAGGAGAGAAACAGCACTTGAAACTCTTGGGTATAGCTGAGCCACAACATGGGTGCTGTTGGGAGGAAGAGAGGGAGTTGGATGCCAGGGAGATCTCTTACCCAGGTTCATCTCCCTGGGTATTCAGTGCCCAGGGATGGCCCGTGGTGGTAAAGCAGTTGTGTCCTGTCTGCCCTAGGCATGCTGCAGTTGCGAGAGCCCAGGCATCCTCCTCCAAAATGGTCACTGCATCGAGCAGTGGAGCTGCCCAGACGGCAAACAGCCCCTCTTCTCCTGCCTCTGCCAGGTATGGTGACAGCCTGACTCGTAATTCTGAGCTGGGCACGACGAGGCTCAGCTTGGCTCCCTGTGGGACACAGGAGCAACAGTTCCTGGCTTCTCGTACATCGGCAGGGCTGCGTACTCATACCAGGGCTGCCTGCCTTGATGATAATTCAGCTTCTCTCCTGTTTGCAGAGGAGGCAGAGCAGCTGTGCTGCAGACTCGCAGCACCTCCCCTTCGGCTGTCATGCTCCAGAACGGTCTGGTGAGTGGCCTGGCCTGGCTGTTTGGGGTGGGTTTGGGGGGTGGTTCCTGTGCCCTCGGGTGCTACTGCAGCAACTGCTTTGTAACCCAGGCTCTGCAGGGGACTCTGGTACTCTCCAGCTGGGCCTTCCCTGGAAAACAGGAATCCTGGATGGTCAGTGGGCATCAGAGTTTGCTCTGGTGTCTGTGAATGGCAGCTCTCGCTGCACTTGGTGCTCAGCTTTCCCCAAAGGGAAAAAGTGTGCTGGCTGTTTTCCCTGGGTGTTGACTTTCTGTTCTGCAAGCCAAGGGCAGAGGAGGAGGCTGGAAGCTGCTTCCCACTGATGTTCTTGGCATGGTCCCTGCACTGGCAGGCAGGGCTGCATTCCCTCGGGTACGGGGAATGAGAGAGAACTGCAGGTCTGTCCTGAGCCCAAGGCCTTCACCTTGGCTGTGTCTGGCCTTGGAGAGGGGATGTGCACCTGCCCTTGGCCAGGCAAGGCTGTGCCTGCTGTGTGTCCCTCAGGGCTGCCTCCTGCTACCTCAACCGAGCTGCTGACGAGATGTTTTGTTTCAGAGCGAGGAAGAGGCACTGCAGCGAGCTCTGGAGATGTCCCTGGCAGAGTCAGCACACAGCTCGGCACATCCACCCAGGTAGTGTCTGGGGACACGTGGTGTCACACCCCAAGCCTACATGTGAGAGGTGCTCTGGGCAGAGTCATGTGGCTGTGGGATGACATTCCTCTCAGCACGTGGCTCTGGGTGATGCCTCTGTGTGGCTGATGGGGGAAAAAAGGAAGAGTCCAGAGCCATCATGGAGCTCTGTTCATTGAGCAAGCCCTCTGGGGCGCTGGGAGGGGACAGTGACTGACAGCACAGAATAAGGCAAACCATTGTCTGACCACTTGTCAGCTAATGAGCATGATTAGAGCATGACAGAGGTGGCACAGGGGTGTTTACAGGGGATGCCCGTGTCCTCGCACGTTGCCTGGTGCTGCTAAAAGCACCATCTTACAGACTGGAGTTAACTTGGTTCTCCTTGGCCCAGGGTGCTGGCTGCCAGCCCCAGCTGGATGCTTTGGTCCCTCCCCAGCCTCTGGCCTGTTCAGGGTGATCCTCAGTTACTCCCTGCCCTTAGCTGTCCCAGAGGGTTGCAGTGACAGGAGATCCTGCCACCTTGAAGGGCTCCGAGCGCTGGGCCGGTGAGCCCGGGGGAGGCTGAGGCACACAATGCACCGCTGTCCCCAGCAGCACGCAGGAGGAG
The DNA here is from genome assembly GCF_000700745.2 of Antrostomus carolinensis. Taxonomy (NCBI): domain Eukaryota; kingdom Metazoa; phylum Chordata; class Aves; order Caprimulgiformes; family Caprimulgidae; genus Antrostomus; species Antrostomus carolinensis. Next base: position 3,463 of record NW_010309068.1, read on the forward strand.
GAGGATCTGGCACTGGCCCAGGCG
>NW_010309068.1:3758-5690 GCF_000700745.2 Antrostomus carolinensis
GCACTGGGTGTGCCCTGTTGTAGGGGGGGGGAAGAAGCCCATCTTCCCTTGCTCACTGTGTGCTTCTTCCCTTTCCAGGCGCACGGTTCAAAGCCATCAAACTGCAGCATGTCGTAGGCAGGCGAGGCGGGGTGTGCCAGTGTGACCTGAGGAGCAACTCTGGCCTCCAACACGGATGCTGTGGGGTTCTGGCCTGGACACCAATGACGAGCACCTCACCAGGGACGACTCGTCTCCCTGGGGGCTGTAAGGGAGCCACCAAACACACTGACACCTCAGCCCTAGCACCTGTATAAAATCAGTGCAGCAAATTGCTGATGCTCCTGGAGAGGTGAAGGCTGTGAGATGAGGCTGAGCACACGCTGACCAAAGCAAGCAGCAGCCCACGGCATGCACCTAGTCACAGCTGCCGTGGCCGTGTCACAGCACTGCTGGGACTGTGGGCTGAGGACAGAGCCAGCCTGGAGGGACGTGCCACATGGGGACATCTCTGCATGCTCGGATGTACAGCTGGGATGCAGCTGCCTGCTGCAGTAGTGGAGGGATGGATTTCATGCTCCGGGGAGGGCTGTGCTAGCCCCTCAGCAAAGAGCAACTGTGGTTGGGATGGTCTCTCACCTGGACATGGTGTGGCTGAATGTGCAGCCTCCTGGCAGTGTGAAGGCAGCCCCTTCCCTGCTCCCCATGCCCTCGGTGCCTCCCCTGCTGTTTGCATGCACAAGAGCACAGTGGGCCTTACCCAACTCGGCTGGGGCCTGGGACCTCTCTGAGACTGAATTGAGCTGTGTTTCCTTTCTGGTTTAATTTAACAAGGGCCATTAATTGAAAAGTAACTGCAGCAGTGACTTGACTGTGCCAGCGTTGCTCACACAGGACTGCAGCTGCCTTCCTGCTGCTGGCTGCTCCTCTGCTGCCCTAAATTATCCTGGGCCCTGTTTAATGCTGCTGGGGCAGGAACAGCTCCCTCCTTCCAGCCGTACTGCCAGGGATCCCCTCCTAGGGAGCAGCAGCACAGAACCCCTTCTTACAAACTCAGCCCTGAGCCTGGAGCCAGCTCTTCCTTGCTGGTGTTTGGACACAGGAGCTGATGCCTGGGTGGGGGGCACTTGTCCTGCTGGCCTTTGGTGGAGGGTGGGCTGCAGCCATGCAGAGCAGTGCTGCTTTCCCACCCACTCTCATGCCTCTGCTGGAACCCCTCCTGCCTGCAGGGCTGTGCCTGGTTCTGCCTGGGGCAGGGCTGTCTTGCTCTGAGCAGTACAGCTGAGGATGGGAGGTTATCTGCTGGCAGTGCCCCACCCCTGGGGCAGGAGGTGGGTTCAGGCTGGCCTGAGGGAATGCTGAAACTTGTCAAAGTGCTGCTTGGGAGAAAATAAAAGCATAGCACAGGGTGCAGAGGCACTTTGGGGAGCAGTTGCTTGGTCTCCAGCCCAGAGTGGTGCATCTCTTGAGGCTGGGGTCACAAGGGGATGCAGGGGGGGAGCATGTAGGGGAGAAGTAGGCACCAGCTGTGCTGCTTCTTCCTTCCTTTCCCGTTGGAGTGCAGCCCCCTGCCATGCTCAGCCCTTTCCATCGAGATGGGGCAGGTGTTGACAGCTTCCTCTGTCCCTCTCCTGCCTGAGCCTGAGGAGCTCAACCCTGTGTCAGAGCTGCTGGTTGTCCCAAGGGCACAGGCAGTAACCTGCCCGCCCAGAGCACGGCCCCTCCAGGGGGTTCCTGCAGACCCCTCCCCTGCCCAGAGCACGCAGGCACGGAGCTGGGAAGGACCTGGTTTAAGAAACTACACAACAGCAAAACACACAGGTACAAACGTAGCGGAGTGTCCAACCCAGCCCCTGCAGGTCCCGGGCACACGGGGCCCTGGCTGGCAAAGGGCTCCCTGGCAGAGCAGGGGCCTGAGCCCTGAGTCAGTGTCACAGCAGAGCCGCTGGCCAC
>NW_010309068.1:5727-6658 GCF_000700745.2 Antrostomus carolinensis
TTGCTCTCGCCCTCGTCCCCAGCCTGCTGCTGCAGCCACATGCTGGCGTACACACCACCCTTCTGCAGCAGCTCGTCGTGCCTGTGGGGAGAGTGTGGGGGAACAGGGTCCCGAGCTGGCCCCAAAGCCAGGGAGGGGTCCCCATGGGCAGAGAGGACCAAGCTCTCCCCCTGTGCTCACCTCCCTCGCTCCGCGATGCGCCCATCCTTGAGCACCAGGATCTGGTCTGCGCCCACCACAGTGGAAAGCCTGCAAGGAAGAGTAGGTGTTATCCTGGCTCAGAGGGGACAGGGCCCAGGGGAGGTTTGCACAGTGCAAGGAGCTGCAGTCGCAGAGCCTGTCACCTCCCGAGCAGGAGGACAGGTCTGTGAGTCCCTCTGGCCAGCTCAGAGAGCTCAGCCCCTCCCAGATCAGCCCTCTCCCCCGTCCCTACCTATGTGCAACCACGATGGTGGTGCGGTGGGTGCAGACCTTGGCCAGGGAGGCCTGGATGTTCCTCTCGGTCTCCGTGTCGAGTGCGGATGTGGCCTGTAGGAGAGGCAGGGTGTGGGGAAGGGACACGGGCAGGCAGCTGCTGGGGCAGGGGCTGCTGCAGGGCAGGGCAGGGCTGGGGCCGCTGCTGTTACCTCATCCAGCAGGATGATGTGGGGACCCTTCAGGATGGTGCGTGCGATGGCGACGCGCTGCTTCTCCCCCCCACTCAGCTTCAGCCCCCGTTCCCCCACCTGGGTGTTGTATCCTGCAGGCACAAGGGCAGGAACGTGCTGTGCTGGTGTCCGAGGGATGGAGACTGGGGCTCTGCTGCATGTGGGGGATCCTGCTGGGACCATGCAGCTGCCTGGCACAGCCTCAGCCCATCCCTGCCCAGGGTCTGATTTAGCCCTGGAGAGATGGCAGGGAGAGGCAAAGCAAGGCACAGGGTCGCACAGGT
>NW_010309068.1:6954-8379 GCF_000700745.2 Antrostomus carolinensis
GAGCACGCAGCGCCGCCTGCTTCACCGGGGGGGCAGGGGGAGGCCTCAGCCAGACACACACCCAAAACCCAATCCTACCCCGCAGCTGTGAGCCCAACACCCTCAAGTGTCTGCTCCAGGGTCCCCCTGCAGCACAGGCTCAGCTGCATCTCCACCCAGCAGTGGGGGTCCCGGCCAGGACCTTCCAGGGGAGCCCTGTCCAGTCTCCAGCATTTCATCCCAGGGGTCCTGCAGTTGCTCCATTCACCCCACTCCTGGCACAGACACCAGCCTCCAGAGGGGCTGTGGGGGCTGTGTGCCTCGCCCCTGCCCCGGGGAGATGCCAGTGCCTGCACCGAGCAGAGCTGTGAGGCCCAGAGGAGCTGGTATCCCCCGTGCTGGTCCCTGGAGGTCTCCCACCCTCACCTGGGAGATGTCCTGCCCGTCGATGCGGATGCAGCCGCCCCGCACGTCATAGAAGCGGAAGAGCAGGCGGATGATGGTGCTCTTCCCCGAGCCCGAAGGTCCCACCTGCACACAAAGGCAAAGGGACATGGAGACACCAGAGACTCCCTGCTGCTGGAGGCCAGGGGCTGGACAGGGAAGGGCCAGCCCCGATGGGGGTCTGTCCTTCCCACCCCCGTCCTTCCCAGCCCCTCTTCTCCCATCTCACCCTCCAGGAGTGAACCCACACCCAAGGTCCCGCTCTCACCAGGGCCAGGGTCTGTCCAGGCATCACAGAGAAGGAGATGTCCTGCAGGATTTCCTTCCTGGGAGAGGGAGATGGGGAGGGGCTCAGGACCACCTCCCCTACCACACATCCCTGTGCCAGGCCCCATAGCTTGACTTGTCCCACCCTGCTACCCCATGTCCACTGCTCTGTACCCATCCACATAGCTGAAGTGTACGTTCTCAAACTCGATCCGCCCAGCCTCCAAGCGCAGGTCACCGGCATTCACTGCATCCTTCACCTGCCAAAGGGTGATTTGTGGCCTCCTCAGAGCCAGCCCCCACTCCCTGCCACCGCAGGACCACAGGGCTGTGCCAGGCAGCGGGGTCCATGAAGGTGGCACCCACCTCCTGCTCCTCATGGAAGAGCTCAAACATGTTCTCCATGTCCACAAAGGAGTTCTGGATCATCCTGGAAAGGGGCAGAGGGAAGGGTTTAGGGGAGCACATCCCAACCCAGATGCCCATGGGGAGTGGGATGCCAGGTACCCCCACAGCTCCCAGCATTACCTGTAGTAAGTCCCAAACCAGTTGAGTGGTGTGTAGAGCTGGATGATGTAGGTGCCGAAGAGGACAAAGTCCCCCACCTGGAAGGGACAAGGCAGAGGTGCCTGTCACCGCCAGCCCCAGGGCCCTGCCTAGGGGGGGTGCCCCAGCCTTACCTGCAGCTTGTTTTCGGTGACAAAGTAGGCGCAGAGCAGGGACCCTGCCAGCAGC
>NW_010309068.1:8390-8732 GCF_000700745.2 Antrostomus carolinensis
GTGCTGGGTCGTGTTGAGGGGCCCCGGGGAGGCACTGCCCTTCCACTCTGAGACCTGGAAAAGGCAAGATCATCCAGGATGCTGCCGCCTCCAAACCAGACCCATGGTGAGCTCCATCCTCCCCACAGGTGCCCGTGAGGCTTGGCTCCTTCCCCCTGACTCCACCAGAGGTGCCGAGCGCCCTGTACCTGGTACTTGACGATGGCATCGTTAAAGCGGTTCACCTCGTAGCTCTCTGCATTGTAGTATTTCACCTGCAGGACACAGAGCCGAGGTCAGTGCCCACCCAGCTCAGCCCCCCCAGTGCCAAGCAGTGCTCAGTGGCCCCCCACTGCCTATAGT
>NW_010309068.1:8771-9114 GCF_000700745.2 Antrostomus carolinensis
CCGCGTTTTAGTGCCCCGCCGGTACTTGGTCCTCCACTCGGTGATGAAGATGGTCAGAGCTGTGGGAAGGAGGGGGCTGTGTCGGCAGGCACCTGCTGCCCCACAGCCCAGCACGGCACCCCTGCACCCCAACCCCCCACTCACTCAGGTAGAGGCTCATGCATACGAAGATGATGAGGCCAAACCAGGCACTGAAGACTGAGGTGAAGTAAACGATGCCGATGACAATGTCCGCAATGGTGGGGATGATGCTGAAGACGATGTAGCTGGGGGGCAGGAAGGGGGATGGCCCATCAGCCTGGCCCGGGGGGCTGCCCCGCCACCCCCTGCCCGCCGCGGACGA
>NW_010309068.1:9276-9547 GCF_000700745.2 Antrostomus carolinensis
AGGTGGGCAAAGAGCTGCACCTGCACCTGCCGGTTGGTGAACTGCTGCACCCACACCCACAGGAAGGTGCGCAGGTTGCTCACAAAGCCAGTGGAGCCTGCAGGGCACCACAGGATGGTCAGTGGGGGCTGGCACCACCGGGGCATGCAGCTAGCTCAGAAAGCACAGCTGGGAAAGAGGGGTTTGGGATGGGGCCTCCTCAGTGATCCCAACCCAGGACCAGCCCTGGTTGCTGCTCCCAAGAGAGCAGCATAAGGGGGCATAAGGACAT
>NW_010309068.1:9676-10363 GCF_000700745.2 Antrostomus carolinensis
CCTCCGTCAGCTCGTTCACTGGGGAGAGGGTGGCAAGGGTCAGGGCAGAGGGGCAGGGAGCACTGCTGGGTGCCCCATGGGAACCAGCCCCAGCACCCAGTGCTGGTCCCTGACCCCCTGGACCCTGCTTCTGCCAGGTCCCTGCAGCCCCTCTAGGTCACTTGTGACACCCCCCAGCACTTGGTGAAGCCGTGAGCAGCCTCACACACCGAGCTCCAGGCGCCTCACCGATATTCTTGTAGTAGATGGGGACGAAGACGTTGATGGCCCGCTCCAGCCCCATGAGTGCCATGCAGAACAGCACCAGCCCCTGCAGCAGGTGGTTGCCCCTTGGCCACATGTACGGCACCAGCAGCCGAAGCTTCCTCCGGAAATCCTTCCCGGGTGGTCCTGCTATTGTCAGACAGGAGCGGCTGGGGGAGAGCAGAGCAAGGGGTCACTGCCCTGGCACCCCAGCCCAGCTGGCAATGGCCCCAGAGAACCCCCACCAAGAAAATCAGCCCTGTCCTCTCAGGGTCCCCACTCCATCCTCCCAGAAGGGCCACCAGGCAGGGGGCTTGGGCAGCCCTAAACCTCGCTCCTCCCCAGTCTTCTGAAGATGCTGATCCCAGGGCAGCTGTATTTCCATTTGCTCCCCAGCTCCTCCCTGACCATGTCCCCAAACTGCTCCGTCCCTGGGACTCACCT
>NW_010309069.1:0-3031 GCF_000700745.2 Antrostomus carolinensis
CAACCCCCACCAGTCTGTGACTCTGTGATTCAATATCCAAGTTCCCTAGGGCCACACATTACTGTTGGTAATTACCTATGAGTTGGGTTCTCCCAATAGGTTGCCCAAGGAAGTTGTGGCTGGGCCTCCCCGGGAGGGTTTGTGGATGAGGCTTTGAGCAACCTGGTCTAGTGGAAGGTGTCCCTGTTGCTGGCAGGGGGGTTGGAACTGGATGATCTTTAAGGTCCCTTCCAACCCAAACCATTCTGTGATTCTATGAATAGATGACATTCGCTCCCACTTTTCTTGCACATGATAAAAAAGTCATGTCCTATTTTGCAGCAGAAGTCCTTCAGTCTGTCCTATAAACAAGGAGCAGTTATTGGTTCTTGCATTATCCTGCTTTGTTCCTTAAACACTTCTGAAAGCAAAGATTTTGCGATAAATTTCCTGAGAGAAGCAGGAGAGGTTTTATTTTTTTCCAAAGCCAAAGCAGGGCCAGATGGGTTCAAGTTACTGCCAGATGGACCTGCAGAGAACCACCTGGACCACCTTGAGCAGTCAATTAGTCAAGGAAGCCCCAGGGACTTCTAGGGATGATTTAACTATTGGTTAATGTAAGAGCTGGAAGGCAAACAAGTGGCCGAGTCGGTGGATAATCAATCGCGGCGCATTCGCTGAGTCAGTGGTTGGCAGCATTTCACACTGAGCTTCCAGCAAATGTCTCCTGAATGTCCCTTTGCTTCCTCCACACCACTTCCCTTTGCTCTTTTATGCCAGACTAAGATACAAAATACGTTGGGTTTTTTTTTTCCCATATGAATTCAGGGTTCTTTCCTGCTTTAGTATAAAAAATAGAAGCTCCATAAACCACCCACTCAGTTCACACGAGTCAACAACCACTTGTCTGATGATCCTCACGTCCCAGCAATTGCCTGGGTGGCAGTTGGACTGATTGATGTAGAGCTGAAAAGCTTCATCCACCATTATTAGTCATTATTTCCTCAGCTCTGGTTTTTGAGTAAGTAACCCCAAGGCTGCGTGAGCTGCCCTCATTCATCTCATCAAAATACTACACTAGGAAGAACATACATGGGATTAAGAAAATGGATTCGTGTCTCCTCATTGCAAGAAGAAATTTACCCCTCTAAAAATGAAGTGAAAAATTTGCCCCCTATTCTAGGGCTCCTCAGCAAGTTCTGGGAGACTTTATCTCAAATTCAGTTAAAACCAAGGATGGGAAATGTCTCCTCAAGCTGGAAATTTCATAGAAACATAGAACCATAGAATGGTTTGGGTTGGAAGGGACCTTAAAGCTCATCCAGTTCCAACCCCCCTGCCAGCAGCAGGGACACCTTCCACTAGACCACATTGCTCAAAGCCTCATCCAACCTGGCCACAAACACTTCCAGGGAGGAGCAGCCACAACTTCCTTGGGCAACCTGTTCCAGTGTCTGACCACCCTCACAGTGAAGAACTTCTTCCTAATATCTCATCTAAACCTCCCCTCTTTCAGCTTAAACCCATTGCCCCTTGTTTTGGTCAGCCCTGAAGTGGTCAGACAGTTGGACTAGATGATTGTTGTACGTCACTTCCAACTGAAATATTCTATTTTATTTTATTTTATTTAACTTTTCAGAACAACATGAGAAACAGAAGAAGAGAGAAGGAAGCAACCTCGATAAATTATTGGGTTAAAGACAACCTCAAGTTTACCAGCTCTGATGGTAGATGAAACACTGAAGTGCTTTCCAGGGGAATGCAGGAAGAAGAGTGAGAGACATAAAAACTTTGATGGGAAAAGATCCTGAGCTCCAGACACACAAAAAGCAAGATGAGAAAGGTCAGATTTCGTAGGAATCAAGAAGAAACAAGCTTAATTCAAAAGGAAGTTCCACAACTTTTCAGTTCAAAGTTAGCAGCTTAATTTCTACCTACAGATAACATTTTCTGCAACAGAAGCAAAAAGCAAGGACATACCCCACCAAAAGCTGGAGGTGGGACAAAGCAGACCCTCTGAAGGACAAGAGATGTCAAAGCCTCCTAAGAAGGTTTAGAATCTATGATTCTAAGTTGATAGAGGAGGTGAATCTCAAAGACACATCAAGGAGCCTGAAGGACAAAGCTAGAGGTAGAAAGAGATCATTGGAAATTCAGTTGAGGTGCTTCAGTAGATGAGGAACAGATGCTGCAGTAGATAGGAGCTCAGGTGGAGGTACAGGAGACAAATGCTCCTGATAATCCAGGGCTGGGCATTCACTCTGCAAGAAAATAAATTCAGTGCTTGAGAAGAAGAAATTTAAGGCTCTGGACTCAAGACCCAACTTGATACTCAATATCTTTTCAAACCAGGGTACAATAAAATGTCCTTACACAGACAGGACCTAAAATGGTCACTGCTGAGAAGAAGTCAGGAACTCAACCAGCCACAGAAGTAGGTCACAGTTAAAAAAAAAACCCCCCCCACCATGTTATCACAAGATGATGATAATAAAATACCAATAATATTTTTGAGGGACACAAACAACATCATACTTCCCTAAGTTATTGTTCTACATTTTTGCTCACTCCTTGATCTCAAGGCTTCAAAGATTTGTTTTCTTCTAGTAAAAAGGAAATATTGAAGGAGAAATTTCTGCTTGGGATGATTTCTTTGGTATCCAAGGAAAAAAAATGCATCAGCTGCCTGGAGCTGTTTGTCATTCTGATTTACCGACAGAATGAAGCTCTTGCACATTTCTTGTGGGGGGTTTTTTTTGTGATGTTGGGGTTTTTGTTGTTTTTTGAGGTTTTTTGAACAAGAAATACTGGATTTAGCTGCAGACAGCTTAAATTTCGACAAAATCTTTACAAGTCCTTTCTCCAAGCAACTGTCGGTGCTTTTTGGGGTGAGGATGTAATCGCAGAGAGATAATCTCCTGCAGATGTAAGGATTTTATACAACTTTTTTTTTATCTCTAAGGCTTTGTTTATTCCAAAAGTCATTGGAGTGGAATCTACATTAAGGAGAAATCAGAGAATAACAGAATGGTTTGGGTTGGAAAGGACCTTT
>NW_010309070.1:0-5257 GCF_000700745.2 Antrostomus carolinensis
CAATGTGCCCTGGCTGCCAAGAAGGCCAACCGAATCCTGAGGTCCATCAAGCACTGCATTGCCAGCCGGTCAAGGGAGGAGATTTTCCCTATCTACTCTGCACTGGTGTGGCCTCGCCTTGAGTACTGGGTGCAGTTTTGGGCGCCACAGTCTAAAAAGGATATAAAGCTACTGGAGAGTACCCAGAAGAGGGCCACAAAATTGGTGAAGAGTTGAAGGGTTGAAGCGGGGAAGCCATATGAGGAGATGCTGAAGTTTCTTGGATTGTTCAGCCTGGAGAAGGGGAGACTGAGAGGAGATCTCATCACAGTCTGTAACTTCCTCACAAGGGGAAGAGGAGGGGCAGGCACTGATTTCTTCTCTCTGGTGACCCGTGATGGGACCAGAGGAAATGGCAGGAAGATGTGCCAGGGGAGGTTTAGGTTGGACATTAGGAAAAGGTTCTTCACACAAAGAGTGGTGGAACACTGGAACAGGCTCCCCAGGGAGGCAGTCATGGCATCAACCCTGACAATATTCAAGAAGCATTTGGACAAGGTCCTCAGACACATGGTCTGAATCTTGTGACTGTCCTATGCTAGGGCAAGAGTTGGACTTGATGATCCTTGTGGACCCCTTCCAACTCACAACATTCTATGATTCTACGATTCTATGATTCTATTGTTAATGGTTTAAGAGTAGGAATGCAACTGCATCTCCTGTTTAGAAAGTGATACTACTTAAAAATATATATCTGAATAGTTACACATATTCTTATTGCTTTTACATCTGGAACATGAAAAAAAAAATTGCTTTAAAGTTCTCTATTGTTTCCATAGTTAAAATAAAACATAATTTCCTTTAGAATAATATTACACGGTATTTTTGTATCCAAGTTAAATCATATGGTTCTGCAAATAATGTTTGCTTGCTTTATTTTGCAGTACACTCAACTGATCTGAATCATCACTGCACTGTTCCTTCAGTATCAATTGTAAGTGTTAATGTCTGAAAAATTTTATCTTTTACCATTCTGAACAAATGGTGGGTGATTCTATGGTTCATTTCCTCACCTATCTAATGGAAACTTTGTCAATTCAGAAATCTTTTTTTTCAGCCAGGGAAAAATTGCCCCTTTGGATGTACCTCTCTCTTGTTATTGACCTAGAGCAATAGACAACACAGACAACTAACTTAAAGTAGCTAGGTTGTTTTAGAGCTCTAAAATAAGATATCATGCACATTAATACATCCTCTCTGAGGAACTCAGCTAGGAATTTCATAGATTTTGTGTTTTCAAATTACGGCTTCTTATTTCTGCTGATTCCATGGGCTTGAGTTGGGGTTAAACAAGCTGCTTCTTAACAGCACTCAGCTGAGTGTAATCACACTCTGTAAACAAACCTGGTTTAACCTTTTCTCCTTTCAAAAAGGAGAAAAAAGGGAACATTTTTGTCAAAAAGGCTGCCATTTTTCAATCAGTTTTAAACATGTTCTTTATTGAAATATTTGCAGAATTACTTATTATACCATTATTAATGTGTTGCATTAGGAAAATTATATTTAATATGCTTCAGACCAACATTACCTCTACTCTTATCTGAGCCAGATCATATTTTTATGTGCATGTTCAGTGTTGTTCTGGGTGTCTGTGCAGCTTTAGCTCCAATATTTACCAAAGTGTATGTACTTCTGTTTTTATTTCTGTCATAGCTTACTCTTTTGCTTCAAAAAGGTAGCTACCCCAGGTGATTTATTTTTTAAAGCTACAAATATCACACAGACCATTTATCTATGTTTCTGTGTGATTTTTATCTGTATTTTTAATCAATTCAGCTCTTAAAAAGCCCAATTCTAAATGTAAATGGTCTTATATTAACATATACTTATTTCAAGGACTGAAGTCCCAGAAATTGTGTTTATACTACACAAGTAGGTATGTCCCACAACAAATATGCAATCCTGATTCCTTGATCATATAGACCCTGCATGTGTACCCAGGCTTCCACTCAACCTAGAATGAAAAGGGGTAGGTTCACATCTCACCCAAATGCTGCCATTCAAACATCAGGTAGGATCTCATAGATTTGCATCCCTTCATAGGACCTCAGAGACACTCACAGATGTGCTTACACTTTAGATGAAATTTAAACCAAATTCCAGGTATCAAATGGCTGTGAAGAAATATAAATTAAATTTGTTGGGTGGTCAGAAATAGCTGTAATCTGCACTTAGTTTAGTCTTAAGAAATATATTCCTTTTATTTCTGCAGCAGAAAACAGAACTTTATCAAATGCAGGATTATCTTCTTCCTTTAGCTCTGTTTAGCTCTATTTAGCTGGATCTAGCTCCATGATGGACCAGGAAAAAAGCATTTTGAAATCTATCCAACATTGTTTTACTAAAAGAGGGTCAGCCATTTCCTCACTGGAGAGGTGAAATATTTACCTGATTAAATTATGATGGTATATGCATCGTAATTGCCTAAACGAATGCAATTATTTTAAAAGTACCAAATCAATTTGATTAAACTAATTAAACAAAGATAAAGACTTGACCTATGAAAATCAGGAAGACCTTTTCTCCCACACCCTTAGGTAAAGTCCTAAGAAAGGAAATTACCTTTAAGTTTGAATAAGAATTAACGTTTAACATGCTTTGAAGTTCAACATTCTGAACAATAAGAAAATCTAACTGTAGGGTACAAACTTATTAGAAACACTGAGACAACAAATTAGTTGGAATTTATTATGGACCACAATAAATTTATTGCCAAACACCAGATATTCCTTGCAAAATTCTATTACCATGAAAGTATCGGCGCTTTTCATATGACTATCACCTTCTGAAAGTTGTCAAGCTTTGTGTTTGTATTCACATTTTGAGGAAATGAATTGATACTTTGCCAGTTTTTTGATGCATTTCAAAAACTACATACCAAAGTATCTTCTAATTCTGAGAAGAAGAGCATGGACATCTAATTTCCAAAATGACTGAAAGTGTAAATACAGAAAAACAAGAAAAGAAAATGAAAGCTCTCTGTTTCGTGATCCTGCAATGACACTTAATAAAGGATGAACCCTAGCTGAAAAATTCTGCAATCAACACCAGTTTCTCAAAGAAGCTGAGCATTCAACTGAGGCATATAGGCCCGTAGCTGTTGGAAATTTACTCTGAAGTTGTGATTTTTTGAAATTTGCCATCCTAGCAGTTTAAAACTAATGTTCAGCTCTACATTCTAATCTCAAATATCAGACTAACACTTTGCCTGTTAGTTAACTACCTCTACCTTTTTTATAGAAAGCTTGTAGCATTCTGTAAAATCTTATTAAAACTATCTTTCTGTTACCACTTCTGTGATGGAAAGGTGCTGAATTTTATAAAACTGTCTATAAATAAGCTAGAAAAGTAAAATATCCTTTACATGTAGCTTTTATGTGAAATATCTTCATATTGTGTATAGAATTTTGGTAAAAGAGAAAAGGCATCTACATAACTGACAGCAATGTAACTATACTATTCAAAACATCTCTGTGGGAAATTGCTAGCACATTATTTTCTTCCTGACACAGTTGTTTTTTAACTGCCATGATCATTTGCTTGATTATCTTGTTTGTTATCCATGTGTGAAGGGATAACATCAAACAGAAGTGATTTTGTGAACAAATCTACTTCCCAAAGTGCCTATGCCTCCTCCTGCAAGTTTGCAGAAAAATCAGAGCTTTTTCAACTGAACATCTGTCTAAGAAATTTTTGAAAACACTCTGCCACATCAGCTGGCTTCCCTCATAAAGATGCCACTGTGGTTCCACGAATGACTACACTCATTTTCTTCTCAGGACTCAGCCTCCCTTTTAAATGTGTCCAGGATATCGAATACTCAGTGGAAAAGAAACCTTAATCGAATTTAAAGCAGGACAGCTTGAGATCACCAGTTGTTAATACATCAGCAAATTCCTTTTGAGAATGTGCTGTCCAGCATATTATACTCAGGGATCTATTGGTTCCTCTAAACTGTGGTATATATCATGACACAGTACTTCTGAAAAACGCTCTAGCAGTGTGAAAATCTTGACACTTTGGGTTTTTCATGTGCCTGGGGTTGTTAATGCCATATTCAAATTTAATAGATACAGATAGAGCTGTAAGATTCCACATGACAGCATGTTTTTTACAGCAGCCATAAGTAATTGCCCAAAGGTGGTAAAGTGAGGTATGAATCAGAATTATGCACATCCTAATTAGTTCTGAGGTTGTGGGAATAAAAACACCTACCCTGTGTGAAGCAACAGTCTATTTCATAGTTTCCTCAAAGAAAACATCCACCAAGTCTATAAACACACTGATTGTCTTCCTACCTTCTCATCCTTTATCAACAATTTATTCCTCTGTTAGAATCCTTCTAACTATCAAAAGTCAGAGCAAACACAGTATTGGTCTAAATCTGATCCTTTTGGTCAGAAAGCAGATCCAACATCAAAGAAAATCAAAGAGAGCTAAGCAGTTTTGTTGGACTTAACATAGTTAAGTCTTGGTTTGGCAGTAAACTTTTGGACATCTGCTTCCTGCTCTACTACCCTAATTCCATGTTTGCATGTTGAATTCAGTGACAAAGCTACTATTAACTTCAGATGTCCTGTAGCTAAAATAAGATGATAGATGCAAACTAAATTTGGAATTAAAACTGAAGTATCAAATTGAGCAACGGAAAAATAGCAAAGTCTTGGGAATTAATAGCTCCACTCACACTGATCTAAGGAAGAAGAAATCTATTTCCATATGAGACTTTATCAGGCAAAGTTCCTGTCGTTGCATGTTAGAGAGGTTATGACTTCTTAATTTTTTTACTGGAAATATTAAAAATCACCTATGATTGTTTTGTATCAATTCAGTTAAAGAAAACCAGTTCAGACTGCTTTAAGCATGACCATGATCGTGCTGGACAAGCCTGTTTCTCCTGTTAAGACTAAAAGGACCAGGCTCTTCATTTGTGCTGTGTGTTTCTAGTAGATTATGTGAATATCTTCAGTTCTCAGTGGATTCATTCACAGTGCATGTGTAAATATAAAGTGTCACCTAGTGAAAAAAGATCCCCCTCCTACATTATCTGTATGCCAGATTCCCTTTAGGGCAGGCTGCTAGAAGACCTGTTGGTATTTTTGTGGTATTATGTTCTCCTAAAGCAACCCCACTCAGTGCCAACATGCTCACTCCAGCCTGCTTGCTTAAGTGTGAATAGACCTTCAGTACAGCTCTCTGTTTCTGAGATAGGAGACAT
>NW_010309070.1:5292-9291 GCF_000700745.2 Antrostomus carolinensis
CATTATCTGCACGAGGGGCAATAGAGGCCCTAAAATACCTTGTGCCTCCAGACAATCCTGTCACCAGCTGTGAAGTGAGCCTGTCCTCACTGTTTTTCCTTGTTGTAGCTCTTTGAAGATGTTTAACCCATGCTAGCTACAGAAAGGTAACCTGGACCTTACATCCAGCAATGCTGCCTGCACCCTTCTCACCTGCAGGTGTTCATCACGAGAAGACATTCTCTGTGGGAATAAAGCAGATGGAAAATCATCTTCATCAAGGGAACTGACATTTTCTCATCAAGCTACTAACACAACAAATACATCCAGTCATTTATTTCTCCCAAATAGTTTAAAATGTACTCCTTAGTAGAAACTTGGATTAGACTTTGATCTCACTGGCATAAATCTATATCAATTCTATTAACTGCCCTGGACTTACTTTTATGTAATTGAAAAAAGAATTGAACCCCTGATACATTAAGACAGCCTTGAGCCAGCTTTCAGACTCTAATTAGAAATCCACTGAAAGGGGAAAAGTGTTTGTTATGATAAATACTGACAGAAATGTAGCTACACAAGCCAAGCACTCCCAGTATAATAACACTACCCACCTGCACCTCAGCCAAACAGAAGGCTAATGCCAGACAGGGAAACAAAGGGGGATCAGGAGGGTCAGACAGAACAGGAACAGAAGGACCATTTGTCAAGCAGTGTCCTTTTCTTTAGTCAAAAATTGGCTATGAAAAATCCTGGTGTGTTATGGATCTATCAAACTATTAAAAGTGAAAGACTGAACGATCTAGCTCAGCTTCATAGATCAATCATGATATGGAATCTGTTCTTCACTGCAGTTTCTCCTCTGACTGGAAAAAATACAAACTGAGGCTTTGTGCCTTGGCTTTTGAAGTCTCACTCCTTGCCTCAAATATTCATAGCTATGCAGTTTCAAAGGAAATTGAAAGAAACTAAGTATTATGTTGTTTTAGGAATAATCCCACACAAGTTTTTTTCTAGGTTAATTTACTTTTCAATGTATGAACCTTATATTTCAATTAGATGAGGTATGGGTTTACCTGCTTTCTTTGGAGGCAAGGTGTGTTGCAATCACATCTTTTATGTCAACCACCCTCCAATCAATTTGATCTAATTGGCCAATTTAAACACGTGTGACAGAAGAATTAAAATTTTAAAGATACTTAAATTCATAGAAGTTTCATGAAAAATGTCACCTGACTAGAGAAGATAAGCCCAGTTAGTTGTCTTTCTGAGCAAAACTGTAAGTTAATTAGTCATGTCTCATGTTTTGCTTGCTGATGAGCCAACTGGCACATAAGCTGCTGGCTAACCTGTGGCACTTACCTCACAGACCACTGACAGAGAAAACAGGAATTGCTTCAGCTGAAATTCCAGCCTCAGCTGGAATTGCCAAGAAATTCTGAGAGACATGCGGGAGAATAGATCTGAAGGCACTGAGGGGATTTGTAGGTAGATTTCTGAGGCTAAGGTACAGGTACACAGGACATGAACTAATGGTAAACCAAACTAAACAGTTTGTCTTTCTGCCGTAAAAATTTACAGGGTAATAAGCCATAGGAAAATATCAATGTTTTGCTTTCAGTTCTGCCACAGCTCTGTTGGGTGTAATACCAGGTCAGTCATCTAATTGGCCAGTGCATCAGAATCTGATAAAATAGGGATAAAGTTCTTTACAGGATATAGTGAGGTCATTCATTCTTTTCAGAAAAAGGCGTTACAGCATTAGAGAAAACTGTAGAAAGGCAAAGTATACCTGAATAGAACACAGAAGTGAGTGTAGGCAGATATACGTCACCCATTTAACATGATGAATTAACACTAAACTGGGACCAGGGTTGATTTCTCATTAAAATTCACTCACTGAAAATCTTCACATCAGCTTAGGCCAACAAGCATGAGGCATTTCCTTTTTGTGAGCCTTCTTGTTCTTCAAGTGTGGACCCTTGTCTATCATCTCCTCTGACAATTAGGCCTTTTAGATACAACCACCCGACAATGAGTCCAGCACAGACTTCTCAGAGGCACCCTTTACCCATACTTCTCAGGATCCTCGTGCAGTTTTGAGTCTTTCTGCTTTACACACATGCTATTCACAAATCTCTAACTGTAGCACTTTATTTTCTCTAAAAGCAGAATCCAAAGGTATACAGATAATTTAAAAAACAACAAGCATCTTGAAAGTAAAAGGTAACTTGCCCTTCCCCAAGGGAATCTTTGAGAGAACAGCTACTATATTCAGGAAGGAGACTCATGTTGTCTTGGCTGTTATCAGCCTACAGCTAAACTGGACTGCTTCTCCTGTGAATGAGAGTCCATTTGTTTCCACTCTCCTCCTGTCCAAGGTTTTCCATGTCTGCAAGAGGCTTACCTCTTATGAATCCTTATTTAAACTCATGCTTTACCTCTTGGCTTCTTTATTCAAAGTTTAGTGGCTTCAGTAGCCCCTACAGACCAAATGGCCACTCTGGTTTGTGTAGGATAGGGCTAACTGATTTTCAAGATACTGGCATTTCAGTAACCACAAATTAAAATGTGATATCTGATTATTATATTTAACCTCAGAATAAGGCAAACTGTTTTTTTCAGGAGCAATTGCTATATATGGATGTAGAGATATTTAGAAGATACTAGATGTTGGAGAAACACATCCAGTTTAAAATAATGAATTTTACCTGGACTTCAAAATTCACTCATTTATTCACCAAAATGCTATACTTTCCTTTCTCTTTCCGGACAATTCACTACATTTCTGCTCTGATCAAGCAGAACCATAATTGTTCATGTTTGGCAAAAAAATCTTTCTTTTATGTTTGAAATACTTATAGTAGTATCATAGGAATATCAACAATAAACTCTGACAACTGGGGTACAGAGAAACAGGCTTATACTATATCCTTGTAGGCTCGCCAAGTATCTTTGATATGGTAGCCACTGACAGCTGTTGGCATGTGGTGTGGGCTGTAATTGAAGCTTTGTTAATAATTAGAGTAGTTCATTCTGGAGTGCTTCCCTGCAGATTCTTGAGATTTCATGGAGGTCATACTTCATACTATTACAACTACCATAAATACCTTATAAATACCTTTGGTTGTCTTTCTAGCTCCCAAATTAGCAACTGCTATTCCCTTTCTAAAATGACCTTCCTAACTCCAGAGATGCTAATACTTAAAATAGCAATATGGGTTAAAGAATTGAAATGCTTTGCATTTGAATTTTTCCCTCTCAGTGACAAGAGCTTCTCATCTAGCAAATTTGTTTTTGCTATGGCTTTCTGATCTTTTAATCACATTTGGAAAAGGCTGTCATTCTGGTACTTCCTTCCCCAAAGTAAAAAATCATACTTGCTGAAGATACATTCCAAAAACTCCTCCTAAGACCAACAAAGATAATTTAATGCAAGTTCACAATGTAAAAAACCACTTCTGGTCTCAGAGCAACCTATTAATTCTTTCAGAATGTTTTGAAGATTATAAAATAAGATTAATTACAGTATAAACTATAAAGGCCGCAAAGGTTTGTCACTACTAATTCTTTTATAGGATGTGTAAGCTAAGTCAAAAATATGGATCCTGTTAACTACTAGATCATTTATTATGGAAGAGTAATATTGAAACATTCATTTGTATTTTTATCATTCTTATTATGTTTAATTGGTCTTATTTTATAGGTTATTCATATCACAACTTTTGTTGAGTTTGACAAAGTTGATTGATCTCTCTTATGTTGAGATACATCTGCCTACATTTTTATAAGAAACAGAATATCATAAATTGACCTTTTGTTAGTATTAAATATGGAAAATATTATGCTTTCCTTATGTCCTCACACCTAACATATCTACCACTGTCTTCTATAAAAGGCAGCATCATTACAGAATCACAGAATGTTAGGGGTTGGAAGGGACCTCAGGAGATCATCCAGTCCAACTCCCCTGCCAAAGCAGGTTCCCTACAACAGGTTGCACAGGAAAGCCTCCAAGCG
>NW_010309070.1:9418-9997 GCF_000700745.2 Antrostomus carolinensis
CCCTGTCACTGGGTACTACTGAAAAGAGCCCAGCCCCATCCATTTAGCCCCTACACTTCAGGAATTTATAGACATTGATAAGATCCTCTCCCATTCTTCTCTTCTCCAGGCTGAAGAGTCCCAGCTCTCTCAGCCTCTTCTCATAAGGCAGATGCTCCAGGCCTCTACCCATCTTCGTGGCCTTCCACCGGACTCTATCTAGAAGATCCCTGTCTTTTTTGAACTGAGGAGCCCAGAACTGGACACAGTATTCCAGATGTGGCCTCACCAGGGCAGAGTAGAGGGGGACAGAACCTCCCTCAATCTGCTGGCCACACTCTTTTTAATGCACCCCAGGATACTGTTGGCCTTCCTGGCACAAGGGCACACTGCTGACTCATGGCCAGCCTGCTGTCCACCAGCACACCCAGGTCCTTTTCCACAGAGCTCCTTTCCAGCAGGTCAGCCCCTAACCTGTACTGATGCATGCTGTTATTGCTCCCCAGGTGAAGGACTCCGTACTTGCTCTTGTTGAACCTACTGTTCAGTAGTTATTATATTCATATCAGCTACTTCCAAATTTCATTACAAGTTCAGGTT
>NW_010309071.1:0-5732 GCF_000700745.2 Antrostomus carolinensis
AATAAACACCCTCGGGTCTCGCAGGCTGCCGGCTCTGAACCGCCTTCACTGCTGTCGCTGCCTCCTGTCTCATGCGCTACAAGGATGAGCCCAGCATTTGGAGCTATGGAAGTGGAGCACTATTCCAAGGGAGTCCTGCTCGAGCCTTTTGTCCACCAGGTTGGAGGACACTCATGTGTCCTCCGGTTTAATGACAAGACCATCTGTAAACCCCTTATTCAGAGGGAACACCAGTTCTACGAGACCCTCCCAACAGAAATGCGTAAATTCACTCCGCAGTACGAGGGTAAGTAAGTTACCAGACCTTAGCATGGTGTTGGGCTTTTTCTTTCTGTAAGCACAAGTGTGCTGTGCTCTCTGTTATCTCTGAAATCTCTTCTGCGTGGAAGAGATTTTATTGTTTTCTTTTCATGTATTTCGATGTTGTCTGAGGCAGGCTGTGGAGATGCAGGGTGGAAATGCTTGCCAAGTTGGTGTTTGGGCTGACTAACAGCATTAGAGTAGAGCAGCTCTGCTGGTGATAGCCCATACATCTCCCTTAGGCACACGTAAGTAGCTAACAGCTTGTGAATGTTTTCAGTAATTCTCTGCTGCCTTTTTTTGTGGATTTGTAAATATTTTTTTTTTCCTACTTGTTTAATGTTTGTTTACAGGGATTTGGTAAGATTGCTTGACAGTGGTTTTTGTAAGCTTAGTTGTGATCTCTTTTTTTTTTTAATTTCTCCTCTGACTCTCATTTTGATCACAATAAATACATGTGAGTAAGGTGTCGTGTTGAATATTTGCAGTGTGGTTCTTGCCATTAAGGAAATGAAAATTCTTGGCGTTTAGGTAGGCAAGGATCAAGTAGCTGTGATGAGGCTGAGTCAGATGTTATGTAGGAGTGGAAATTCCAGTTCTCCTAAGCATTGTGCTAGTTAACAGAAACACTTTTCTCTATTCCATCAACTGCTGCCTGGTGATTAATAAATAATATGTCTGAAGCACTTATTTAGATGGAGTTGCTTTTTAGAGCACATTGATTTTAACAACCATAAGGGTGTTGAAGTTTTGTGTACTGTCTGTGAAACTGGCAGAAGACTTCAGAGTCAATACTCCCTGCATGCTTACAGAGACTTTTTGACATGTCTAGCTGCAAATTCTGTCGGACTGGAAGAAAATGTGATCTTTGAATGATACTTCTCAGAATGCAATAGAACAGTTGTACTAGTGTATATGGCTTTTTGGGGAGCGTGGGGAGGGATTTAGGGGTAGGGGGCCTCACTTGGTCCGTCTCTGTTGTTTTTTCCAGGATAAAGCCAAGGCCATTTGCTAGCTGTCTCCCCCTTTTTCCCTGTTGTCCTTTCCTCTGTGGCAGCAGGACTGTCACTCAGAGCTCCTGCACTCCCTGCCCCAGCTACTGTAGGTCTCGGAGCCGCCCGCCCCGCTCTGAAGTGCCACTTTCTCGCCGAGACCTCTCTCCTCTGGCTTAGTGATGGGCTGCAAGGACTGTGCAGACTGACTGAGAATAAAGAGAGAGGACTGAAAAATAACATTAAAAAAACCAATGCAGACAATTGTTGTGGCTACATTAACCCCTGACACTTGCTATGTAGCACTGAGCTCATCTCTGTCAGAGAGCTCCTCTAAGACTCTTAAAATGCAATGCAGTCCTCTAGAGACTCGAGGGGAGGATGAGAAAAAAATGCTTTCAGGGTTCACCATGTTTCTGTACCACAAACAGATTTGTTTTGTACTGAATTTTTGTTACTTATTTCGCAAGATTGCTGCATAACCAGTATCAATAAAATATATTTCAAAAAGGGAAAGAAAATGTATAATTAAACGTGGTGATTCTAAGTGGAAGCTTTTGAACTGGTTTCTATTGTAATGTGACGTTTTCCTTGTTTTGCTCTACTTACAAATCTTTCCCCTGGAGATCTGTTAACCAAATCTTGTTTGGATAAGTGCTTTTTGCTTTACTGTCCTGCAAAACTTATAGCTTTTGTTGTGGTTCTTTTTTTGTGCAGGTCATTTTTCATTGCAAGATATTAACAAATGTTTTACATCTTGCTTAGGGTCAGACCAGTCAGGCTTTTTTTTTTTTAATTAATAAAAACTTTTTTAATTGAAATTGTCTCCTGTTATTATTTGATTCTTACTTGGCTGCATCAGAGAGAGAAAACCTTTTGTATCATTGTTCTGTCCATATGATAAATTGTCTTTTGTGAGGTGTCATTTTTGTCTAGGTCTTTTGATATTTGTTAGGTTGGCAGATGAGGTTTGGCCTGTGGCAAGATAGAAACTAAGGACCAGGGTAAGAGGAAAAAAAAAAAGTTGCTATATTTTTAGTGTAAAATCATGTGTTATAAAAGGCTTGCTTGTCAGTTCAGCAATTCATAGCTGTCTGTGCCATTTCTCTCTTCAGGTGTGGTGTCGGTGAGCTTTGAAGAGGATGAAGATGGAAATTTATGTCTAATAGCATATCCATTAAATGGGGACCACGATAACTTAGAAAACTTAGATAATTCTGACTGTGAACCCAAAAGTAAACTGTTGCGATGGACTAACAAGAAGACAATGTTGTTAGAAAATGAGAAGATATCCAAGGAATGGGTCCGGCAGCACAGGAAAGAGGAGAAAATGAAAAGGTAAGTTTGGTAGAGGGAATTGGAATGCAGAGCGTTGAAGCATAACATTTTTTTACTGTCAAATGAGGATCTGGTCTCCAGAATTCCAGAGAAATCTCCCAAACTCTTAGTTTCCATTTTCTTTTCTTCTCCTGTTTCCTTTGTTTTTCCTGCCCCCTTCAAGGCAGACAGGTTCAGTAGTGAAACTAATACATCCTCAGCCCAGTAGCATGTGGAGACTTTTCACTTTATTTGCTGCAGTCAGTTAAAAAAGGCTTCCCAATGTTATTTTTGAAGCTAAAAAAAAAACCCCAAAAACCAAAAAAACCCCACCTCACCTGCAAAAGCACAATAGTTGTATAAAACCAAACCAATATCCAACATTTCAGTGTTACTGTATATGTCATACTTTTATAGGAGTCTGGCTCTATCCCTGTTAGTGATGTTTTTCCCCTTGTTCATTTGCCCACTGTGAGCTGTGATGTGAGGTCACTGAAAACAGTGACCTTGGCAAAAGATAAATCTTAAAGCATTTTACTACTTCTTGCATTACTTCTATGGAAGTAATTCATACAGGGAAAGAATACTTAAGTAGAAAATACTTAAGTAAAATTGCTACTTGATTTGTAACTAATTTGACTATATGCTAATTTATATTAACATGGAAGTAGCTTTATAAAGGTTTAAACATTACTGATGAGCAACTTATCCAGTCCTACAGAAAGCAAAATAAAACTTGTGCCAGCTGTTAGTGAAAGTGAACAAAATAGTTTGTGAAGTTAAATCTACTGACAGCCCCTTTAAAGTGCTTATTTTTCTACTTGACCTCTAATTTGCTACTTTGTTCTGTTTTCTAGTCACAAATTGGAGGAAGAATTTGAGTGGCTGAAGAAATCTGAAGTCTTGTATTATAATGTAGATAAAAAAGGAAATGTCAGTTCACAGTTTAAACACCATAATCCTTGGAGCATGAAATGTCACCAGCAGCAGTTACAGCAAATGAAGGAAAATGCTAAACACCGGAATCAATATAGTATCCTTTCCTGAAAATATTTCATAACAATGGAAGGAGTAGGGATCTGCTTTTTATTTCTTGGAACATGCCAGATAAAAGTGCAGCACAGGCTTATTCCAGAGAGACTGTGAAGTGGTGATTTATTTGGTAACTTTGAAGGAATTGCCAGCACTTCCCAGAGCATGGGCTTTTCCAGCATGTCATGAGGTAGCTAGGCTAGGAAATCCAGATAACTTAATTCAAATCTACAAACTGTGGATTAGTTAGTGGAAAGGTTTTACAGCATACTGTGTTTGGGGTCTTCCACTAAAACAGTTTACTAATGAAAGCTTTCCAGGGAGAAGAGTTCTGTCACTTTTTGTTACTGTTTTGGTGATCTTAAAAACTAGTGGCATCATTCCCTTTTCAGCAGCTTCTTAAATATAGAGGATATTCCAATGGGAGTTGTCTGCTTCTACTAGTCTCTTTTTAGTGAGTCTTTTTGATAAAGAAAAGCTGGATATAAATTGTCATGTAGGATTGGAACATGAGAAACACAAAAATGGTGACTGCATCCACGAAAGCTGAAGTTTTGTGCTCTGGAACCACCAGCAAACGTCTTCCCCCCGTGCATTCTGTGGAAAGAAAGAGATCTTGCTGTATGTAGGCTTGGATGCAACCAATGAATCCTGCAAAAATAATTAATATCTGTATACTTAAGTAAACAAATTCCTCATGTGTGAGGAGTTTTGATGAATGGATTTCTAGAACATCTTTGACTATTAAACTGTTCAAAACCATAGAAAGCATTTCATGGCCGATATCCTCACCATTTCACTGTAGGTGATGATTAAGTTACCTAAGCAGAAGTGTGTGATATCTCTGCAGCAGTAATACTGCAGATGTTCTGAAGAGCTTTTTAACTTCTGGTATGAAAATGCTGCACTATATTTGAATGGTAACTGAAGCACACAAAATCTTCATAGCCCACAAAAAAAGTCTCTTGCCAGGCAGGAGAGACTTTGTAACTCCAAGTCTGTGCCTCAGCTGCCAGATTATATTTCTGTATGTCCCTGGTTACATTTTTTTTTTTTCTACTTAATGTAGAAATTCACCTGACTTCTCTAGAGACCAGTGGAACTGGAACTAGATATCCACTCTGCTTTATGACAAGTTTATATAACTGTAATTTTTGATAAGCTGCTATCTACTTGGCGTGTTTGGGGTGTGCTGAAAGTTAAAACTGTGACACTATAAAATCTGTGCTAGTGCTTTTAAAACCTGTATTCCTAATTGTGAGGATTATTCCTTAACCAGTAAGAATTCATTTTGCTGGAGAACCTAACATCTCGCTATGAAGTACCATGTGTGCTGGACCTTAAGATGGGAACCCGACAGCATGGAGATGATGCCTCAGAAGAGAAGAAGGCTAATCAGATCCGCAAGTGTCAGCAGAGCACATCAGCTGTTATTGGAGTCCGAGTTTGTGGCATGCAGGTGAGAGGAAAACTGGTCACGTGTAGGGCAACAGACTTGCACCATTTCTGTTAGTGGGTTTCTTTGGCTCATGTAGTCATCCCGTGTGTCGCTGTCCTTGAGATACTGCACTTTGTTTCCTTCAGGAAGGGGAATGAGGCTTTTGTGTGTCACTTAGCAGTGGAAGGTGGCAGCATCTGCAGGAGCAGCCTGCAGCACACGCTCCACATCAGTGAATGTGTTCTCTGAGCATAAAAACAAGTCTCCTGCACAATAGCAGCAATTCAAAAGTGTGTAGAAAAACTACTGATTCAGTTAACATTTCAGGATAGCGTAGGAAACAATTGAAAGGAGGGTCTGCCAGTACATGTATTTTGGATAAATCATGTGGAAATTTGCCAGAATATTAAGAAGCAATCAGTTCTGTCTTGCAGGCTTTGAAAAGCCGTCAATCTTTCACTGCTTAAAGTAGACTTGTTGCAGAGTGCAGACAAGAAGTGGCTTGGTAAATGTGATAAGACTAGTGGTCAAATAAGGAGGTAGAGTCGCGTGGACTTTCACCTGAGTTTTTTGTTTGCTTGTTTCTGTATTCCTAGAGTGACAAATGGGAAACAACTTGTTTGTATTTGGAGCTTTTCCGAAGCCTCTCTCCT
>NW_010309071.1:5779-10264 GCF_000700745.2 Antrostomus carolinensis
GGACTGTTGGCATGTTTGGTGTTCAGCTCACTGTTAAGCTTCGGAGAAAAGCGTGAGGCAGAAATGAAAGTGAGAGAGCTGCATTTCTGATGGCAGTGTGCTGGGATTTGAGCAGAGCCTGCTCATCCTTCACCTTCCAGTATAGACCTGTGCTGGAAAACAAGGATGAACTTTGGAGGCACCTGCAGTCCTTACTTGACCCAGATGTTTAACCATTATCAAGCTCCGTGGTGTATAGACCACTCTCCTACAGGAAGGAATCTTCCCGCAGGAGCACCTCTGACCTCTTTAAACACCGAGGGCTGAGGCATACCTTAGTTCTGTACGGGAGTGTGTGCTGCCACTGAGAGCTCAGCGTTTTGGGAATCAAGGGCTGTGCCTGTGAGCAGAGGCAGAGGATGAGCTGAGTGAGTGCCTGTGGTACAAGTTGTAGCTTGACTTTGGAGATCTTGGCCGCAGCTTTCCTAATCTCACTTAAGCTCCTCATCCTTACATTCCTGGTGGAAAAGCTCAAATGTAAACTGAAGGAATTTTCCATTTCCTCCATGCCTCTGAGTTCCACAGGCACTGCTGGATCTGTTGTTAGCAGTTTCTGTAGCTGTGTAGTATGTCATCTTGTA
The DNA here is from genome assembly GCF_000700745.2 of Antrostomus carolinensis. NCBI lineage: Eukaryota > Metazoa > Chordata > Aves > Caprimulgiformes > Caprimulgidae > Antrostomus > Antrostomus carolinensis. Next base: position 6,400 of record NW_010309071.1, read on the forward strand.
AAAGCTTTCTGTAGCGTGCCTCTTCCCCTGCTGTCTCCCCCTTTCCAGGGTTTGATTCAGTATTTCCAGCGATTTTAACTATTCCTTTTCTCTTTTGTACGTGCAGGTCTACCAGGCAGGCACTGGCCAGCTCATGTTCATGAATAAATACCATGGAAGAAAACTCTCAGTACAAGGATTTAAAGAAGCACTTTACCAGTTCTTTCATAACGGCAAATACCTGCGCAGGGAACTCTTTGAATCTGTTATTAAAAAACTGACTGAACTCAAGTCTGTCCTAGAGAAGCAGGAGTCTTACCGCTTCTATTCCAGCTCCTTGCTGATCATTTATGATGGAAAGGAAAGGCAGGAGGTGGCTGTCGACTCAGACCCAGAGGACTTAGAGGACCTTTCAGAGGAATCTTCAGATGAGTCAGCAGGAGCGTATGCCTACAAACCAACTGCTAGTACTGTCGATGTCCGTATGATAGACTTTGCCCACACAACCTGCAAGTACTATGGAGAAGATAGCGTGGTGCATGAGGGCCAAGACACGGGTTATGTTTTTGGACTTCAGAATTTAATAGATATTATTAAAGAAATAAGAGACGACAGCAGCGAATAAACAGTGTGAATGCACATCAGCAGAAAGCACTATTGTGACTCTTTGTATTCCAAAATTATTGGCCACTTTCTGGTGGTAGGAATCTTTACAGGCTCTGCAGGGATGGTCCTGTCAGAGTCAGACTTGTTCAGAGGGCATTTACTTATATTGGTGCTGGACCTAGCACTGGCAAAACTTGGTATCCTTATTTATTTTAACTTTCTTAAACATTCCATATTTGATTACTCAGATACCTCTGTTATCCCTGTGTGTATACGTTCCAATAAAATTCTTTTTGTTCATTGTAAGTGATGCTTCTGTTGTTGCTGGTGACTGAGGAAGAGATGAAGCTCGGATCTTTCTGGTGGTGTATAAACAGCAAGGCTTACCCGGCTTGTGAGACTGCGTGTGGAATAGCATGTCTGTTCTGGGCCTCTCATAAAGAGCAATGAGCCTGTCCACCAGAGACCCACCAAGCTGGCCAGGGGCTGGAGTACCTGCCCTTTGAGGAGAGGCTGAGACAACAGACCCTGCATGGAGCTGGGGAGAAGACCACTCAGAAGGACCGAGCAGCAGAAGGTTGGATGAGAGACCTCCAGAGGTATCTTCCAACCATAGTGATGTGACTCTGATAAGTGAGAACTTGTCTCTTAAAGTCTCCAACAACCTATTTCCTGTGTCAGGATCTTGTAGACTAGATCTCATGCTGTGTAACCTATTTCTGGAGAGCTACTGACATTTTTAATCTGAGCTGAGCCAAAACATGCGTAAGAAACTCCTATAGGATTAGCCACAATGGCAGCGGCTAGGGGAGAGCTGCAGGGCCTGAAAGGTATCCTAAGCAGCTTAAAATCTTACTGGGGACAAACAGACAGGAAGGAAGTGTCAGAAAGTGAGAGGACAGCGAATAACTGAAATAGAGATAACAGAGTAACTGGAAACTGCTGGCTCCTCTGTTAGGAGGAATGTTTATTTATTGGACCATTTGTCAATAAATGACTTCTCCCTTGGTGGAGCTTGTAAGTCGTGGTGATAGTGCAAAAGAAAACCGGGTGTGGAAGTCTGGGAATGGTGTTGCTTCTTAGGGTTGCCCAAGATAAAGCAGCAAGTTTAGAAATTAAGATTTTGGGGAGGTGGGTGATGCTGGGATGATCTTCCTTGGAGTGCCTGCAGGCGTGCCTGGGAGAGGAGAGGTGGGGTGTGACAAAGGCTGCAGGTAGGCTGGTGCATCAGCTGTGGCCCTGCAGCTTGAGTAGCAGCTTTAGTTTCATATTCCCTGGCTGTTGCTATCAAGTTCTCCAGATCAAAGTCTCTCTGAGGGCTGTCCTGTGCTCTTTTGTACTTTTTGGAGAGGTTTTTTACCTTTGCTCTGACAACATTAGTTTGGGTTGATTTTTTTTTGGTTTGTTTGTTCCATAGTGCTCAGGCACAAACTGATGTCAGTATTGAAACAGGTATTTTTACATCTTGGAGTCACCTCGCTATTTAATGTCTGCACATGGGGGATTTTCCTGTGAGGTGGGTTTGTCCATCCTTAATGTCCTGGCTGTTACTGCTCCGTGGGTCTCTGGTGCTGGATGCAGCTGATGAGGGCTCTGTGAGCTGCTCTTGGCCCTGGCTGTAAAAAAACGTTGGGGAAGGAGAATGGGGCTGTTTATTCTTGGCACTTTCAATTGCAAAATGCTTTGGGCAGCCATCAGTGACACCTCCTGCCTGCTGTCCCTGAGATGTGCTGTAGGTGTGAGTCAGAGTGCCCGGGACATGGAGAAGGGCTATGGCTGCAACGTGATGTTTCCTTTTCGGTTCTCCTGCTTAGGATACGATGCCCTCTGCTAATGAGCTAATGACAAGCCTCTTGGCAGGCCCCACGGTTGGCTGTCACTGGTGCTGCATATGAATAAGCCTGCCTGTGCAGATTCATCTGATACACGTTTGACTTTGTAGTCTGAAATTAGCAGGGATAAAGTCCTCTAATGTACTTGTGTTACGTAGGAACTCTGGAGGGAATTCATAAAATCCGATGAGAACAATCGCATTTGCTCTGATGCAAGCTGCCTCCAGAACAAGTCCTCTTTGTTTGGCTGCCTGCAGACAGGGTCCTGGGTACGGGCAGGGATCTGCCCTTGCAGTGATGCTGCCAGCAGCATCAGCTTGGGCCTGGACCTGGTCTTGGACTGCTGTGGTGTTGGCAGCCAGGCCCGGAGCCATTGGGGGGGCATATATAATAATAAAACCCCAGGTGGAATTGGTGCTGTAAGAAAAAGGCTGGGGGACAAACCTGGCCCCTGCGAGCCCTGGCCTGTGCCGCTGAAATCCTTCTGCCAATATTGTCTGAGGATTAGCAGAGGCTGTGCCAGTGCTGCAAAGCTACAACAAGGTGGCTGGGAGCTTCCTGGGCCTGCAGCAGTGCGAGGCAGGGAGCGGGGACAGAAATGACCTTTCTTATTAGTTGCTTTAAAAAGCTGTAAGAGCAAAATGTGAGGAGGAAAAAAATCTCCCCCACCCGCAGGTTGATCTAAACCGCAGGCATCCCGGCCCAGACTGTGTCCTCAGGGGTTAAAGAAGGGGCTACCCAGATGGCAGTTTGCTTATATGACATGCTATCTTGTGAAGTTCAAGAGCAGGTTTGTTTTCCTTCCATGCTGTTCTGCACAAATCCCTCCGAGCAGTTCCTTGTGTGAGGAGGAAAAAAATCTCCCCCACCCGCAGGTTGATCTAAACCGCAGGCATCCCGGCCCAGACTGTGTCCTCAGGGGTTAAAGAAGGGGCTACCCAGATGGCAGTTTGCTTATATGACATGCTATCTTGTGAAGTTCAAGAGCAGGTTTGTTTTCCTTCCATGCTGTTCTGCACAAATCCCTCCGAGCAGTTCCTTGTGTGCATGGAAAGGCAGTTGTGTAACTGCCAGCCTGGGACACGTGGGGTGGGACCCTGCCTGCAAACGGCCACAGCACCCATCACCCCTGTGCCTGGGCTTCTTGGAGGACAGGACTGGGAGGAGCAGGTTATGGGTCTGGGGAGGAGGTGTGTGGTCACCAAGGGGCCTGGGGGTCACCGGTCTGTTGGCAAAGGATGGAGTGACTGGATGACAGGAGAGCAGCGGCCGGGCTGGGGAAGAGTCTCAAGGGCTTTCCTGTTCCTGTTTTTCCTCCATCGGTGCTGGTCTGCTGCTGGCAGGCAGCACCAGGCTGAGCTTGGAGGCAGATGCTCTGGAGATGTCCCTCCTGGCTGGGGCAGGTGGCAGGGTGGTGATGAAGCAGCCAAGCCCCCATGCCCCTGTGA
>NW_010309071.1:10293-10864 GCF_000700745.2 Antrostomus carolinensis
TGAGAGAAGACCTTGAGCAGGTGCTGGGGTGTGTGTGCCATGGGAGCCCATGCTTCAGCCACTGCAGACAGCACTTTCCCCTCTGGGGACGAATCCTGCCCCGGCTGTGTGTGCTCTGAGCACGGCTTTCCATGGCTCTGGTCCTTCCTGGGCAGTAAGCTCCCCGCTGGCACTGGCTGTGCTGGCAGGAGCACTGGGAAGGGGCAGCCTGTCCTGGGGAGCACTGAGCCCAGGTCCCACGTGTGGGCAATGGGGACCTGGGGCAGCCTGCGCCCTGGCAGGGACACCCCGTTCTGCTGCCTCTGCTTCACTGAGGACGATGCTGAGCGCACGTCCCAGTTCCTCACGGCTCCCCCGTGTCTGGTCCCCTCCCTGGCTGCCCCTTCCCGATGCTCCGAGGCCAGCCCAGCCGGAGCAAGGCCACCACCGCGCTGCCCTGAGCGCCTGATATGCTGGGCCTGACCCTGCACCAGGGGCTTTGCAGGGCCTGGGCGAGGGGCAGCACATGGTTGAGCCCGGCTGGACCTGAGCACCCCCAGCTCTGGTTCCCCAGCACGATGCTGCGCTGGCC
>NW_010309071.1:10897-11219 GCF_000700745.2 Antrostomus carolinensis
GCCTTATGTAAATAGGTCACTTCTAGCCCAAAACTGGGGCGGCTGCTGGGAATCACCACGGGTCAGCTGGCTGGAGATGAAACACATTCCTGTGGCCGGTGCCAGCTTCTCTGGTGAATTGAGCCCCACTTTGATGGTGAGGAACTGAGGACCGGGACAGGGAGCCGAGCAAGGCCCAGCTGCACCTGTGCTCCTCACCCAGGGCAGACACTGTGAGGTGGTGAGGGTCTGGGCTCACACTCCTGGGGAAGTGAGAGGGGGTCCTGCCAGCACTGGCCCTATGCATGGTGTTGGGGCTGGTGGGGGGAAGGAGTGTGGGACC
>NW_010309072.1:0-695 GCF_000700745.2 Antrostomus carolinensis
TTTCCCCCGGGGGGGCTGTGGCCGCTCGAAGGTGTCCCCCCATCCCGCTGTCCTCGTGCTCCCCCACCTCAAACCCTCCCCTTCCTCGTGAGCACGGAGCCGGGGGCTGGTCCTTGCTCCTTGGCAGCGTGATTGTCTCGATTCCTTCTATTCGAGCTGCTTCTCTTCTTCCTCCTCCTCCTTAAAAGCAGCCAAAGCACCGGGGAATTTCCCCCCCCCACCCCCCCACCAGCAGGGAAGGAGAAACCAAGCTGTGATGTTTGTTGGCTGTAACACCTCCTGGGCTGTCCCAGGCGTGGAGGAGTCAGCCCAGGAGTTAAAACAACAACAGCAGCATCAATCCCGGGCAGTTTATTCAAAGACTTTGCTGATTTCCTGCTGTTAAGATGTAAATCTGCAGGTGTTTGAGCTCCTTTCTGCCCCACTTTGAATGACAAATGAGGCCTCCACCATCAGGGAGGTGTTTTTTTCCCCTTCCCTTCATCATCCCCAGGGTTTTTGGGGGACTTTCATGGATTTGAGGTGACTGATTCACCTTCCTGCTCATTAAAACCTGTGGTTAATTGGGATGAGGTGTGTCCATTGGCTTAAACCAAGTGGTGAAAGTTCAGCTCGTGTTCACTCCCTGCACCCCTAAAAGATTTGTCAGGCAGATGGGAGGGATATTTTGGGAAGCAGAGATTCCCCCCCCCCCC
>NW_010309072.1:712-1702 GCF_000700745.2 Antrostomus carolinensis
CTGACACCTTGTGCCTTGGCTGTGAATCGTGGTGGTTCCTCACTCAGAGAGGGGCTGTGAGAAGGGAACGAGGAGATCGTGGTGATAGGACTTAAAATGATGGTTTAAAATACACCAAACTTTGCCAGACCCCCCCTTTGCCCCCCAGAAAAAGGAGTTGTGTAGCTGTGTGGAAGCCCAGGACAGGGTGTTGGTGGTGGCTGCTGTGAGGACAGGCAGGTGCCTTCTCAGTGGCATTTCCCTCTGTCCCTGTCTCCCCCACTGCACTGGAAGTTGTAGATCCTCCAGAGAACATCCTGGCAGCTCCCTGAGGAGAACTTGTCCTGGTTAGGAAGGGAAAAAAAACCCAACCAAACCAACCAAAACACATTAAAATCTCCCCCATCCCCCCCCCTTTTATATCTCCTGTAGAATATTGAAGATAATGACACAGTTTCCAAAGTAAATAAATTCTTGTGAGCAATGAAGGAGCCTCCTCACCCCGCTGGCTGCTGGCAGGGGTTTCCTGGGGGGAAGGACATGGGGGTCTCACCAGCTGCTGTGGTGGGTGAGTCCATCCCTTAAATCCTGGGGCTGGTTTTCCCACGTGCCATGAGCTCCCAGCAGGATCTGACAGCTCCTGGAAGCACCATGAGGCAGATGTCAGTCAGGACACACCTTGGTCTGTGTGTCCTGGGATCAGGAATGAATCCTGGTTGTGTTTGTTTGAGGAAAATAACGAAGGAAATGGTTCTCCAGGCAGAAATCACCCAGTTTTTGGTTGTTGTGTCCTTCGTGGTGAGCAGAGGGAAGAGGAGGTGGCCAGAGAAAAGTGAATTGGATGAATGTGTGCTCTTTAATTGCCTTAAGCAGGAGTTCTCTTCTTCTTCTCTTCTGGGGCTTTACAGGAGGTCAAACTGGACCTGAACTGCTCAGCAAACTCTTCGTGGCATGTGAATAAGTGTGTGGCACCGAGTGGGCGATGGTCTCGTGGTGAGAAGGTGCTGGAGG
>NW_010309073.1:0-1402 GCF_000700745.2 Antrostomus carolinensis
CCCTGCAGAAGGGATGGGCAAGGAAGGAGAGAGATACCCTGGGTTCTGCTGACCCCCCTCTTTGCTTCTCCGAGAATCAAAAACTCTGCCCAAGAAGGCCTTCAACCATCACATCACCCACAAGTCCTTCTCTGTTCACAAACAACAGGTCCAGTGGGGTGCCCTGCAGACTTTGGCCTCTTTAGGAGCTTGGTTGACAGTTAGTCCCTTGGGAAGCAGTTCTGAAGGGCAAAGGAGTCCAGGAAGGCTGGACATTCCTCAGGAAGGAAATCTTGAAGGCACAGGAGTGGGTCATCTCCGTGTGCCGAAAGACGAGCTGGTGGGGCAGAAGACCACCTGGCTGAACAGAGAGCTTTGGCTGCAACTTAGGCCAAAAAGGAGTTTATGACCTTTAGAAGAAAGGGCAGGAACCTCGGGAGGACTACGAGGATGTTGTGAGAGTAGGTAGGGAGAAAATTAGAAGGGTCAAAGCCCAACTGGAACTTGATCTGGCTACTGCTGCAAAAGACAACAAAAAACATTGCTATAAATAAATTAGCAGCAGAATGAGGGCTAAGGAGCATCTCCATCCTTTATTGGACGTGGGTGGAAACTTAGTGACCAAGGCTGAGGAAAAGGCTGGGGTCCTTAATGCCTTCTTTGCCTCAGTCTTTAATAGTAAGGCCAGTTGTTTTCTGGGTACTCAGCCCCCTGAGTTGGAAGACAGGGATGGGGAACAGAGCGAAGCCCCCTAATCCAAGTGGAAATGGTTAGTGACCTGCTGCACCACTTAGACACATACAGGTCTATGGGGCCAGATGGGATCCACCCAAGGGTACTGAGGGAGCTGGTGGAAGTGCTGGCCAAGCAGTCCTGGCTAACTGGGGAGGTACCAGTTGACTGGAGGTCAGCAAATGTGACACCCATCTACAAGAAGAGCTGGAAGGAGGATCTGGGAAACTACAGGCCTGTCAGTCTGACCTCAGTGCTGGGGAAGGTGATGGAGCAGATCATCTTGAGTGCTGTCACACGGCACATACAGGACACCCAGGCAGTCAGGGCCAGTCAGCGTCGGTTTATGAAAGGCAGGTCCTGCTTGCTGAACCTGATCTCCTTCTATGACAAGGTGACCCGCTTAGTGGATGAGGGAAAGGCTGTGGGTGTTTTCTACCTGGGCTGTAGTAAAACCTTTGACACCATGTGGTGGGTTGACCTGGCTGGATGCCAGATGCCCACCAAAGCCCACTCTATCACCTAACTCCTCAGCAAGATGGGGAGGGGAGAAAATAAGATGGAACACCAAAAAAACCCCAAAACAAACTCATGGGTTGAGACAAAGGCAGTTTAATAGAAGCAAAGCAAAGCTGCCTGCGCAGAAGCAAAAGAACACAGTATTTATTCTCTGCTTCCCACCAGCAGGCGA
>NW_010309074.1:0-5867 GCF_000700745.2 Antrostomus carolinensis
AACCTTGCCATGCAAACCCAATACAAATGGGGAGGAAAAAAACATTAAAAAAAGAAACATGGCATTTTAAAGTGATGCCTTTCTGAGTGCACAGCAAGACTGAACTAGTAGGGCAGAGAGGTACAAAAATTCCATTTGAGATTATGGAGAGCATTTAAGATGACTAGCTTGAATGTGATTTAAGAAACAATAAAACAGTGGAATAAAGTGAAACAAGATGTCTGCATTGCTCAATTTGTGTTGGACTGACGGGATGCAAAGTACATCCAGAGATGAGCATGCTTGAGTTTTGGGGAGAGTTAACAAATCTGTGAGCTGGAGGTTTAGCATCAGTAGTGAAAAAAACAAATGTGAGCAAAAGAAGAGAGAATTCAAGAGAGAGGGAGGCAGCACCATTCGGGTCCCGGACAGATTTCCCAAGGAAGCCCCTGAGAAAGGGACTGACTGAGTCCTTGGGGAGAAAGAATTGAGTCTGTTTGTTTTGTGTGAAGGGTGAAAGATCATGACAGAAGTTGCAGGCCTGGGAGAGGAAGTGGAAAGTGGTGCCGTCAGCAGGGAAAGAAAACCCAGGATGTCCTCAAGATGAGAGGTAAGAGTCATAGATCTGGTTGTAGGACAGGGACAGTGCTGTGCCCACATGAGGACGCACGAAGCAGGTAACACACTACCAGCCTCCAGAAGAAATCCTGGTGTCTCTTTCATGTTTCTGAAGGACTCAGCTCCTGGGAAAGCAGCGGGGACCTGCCCTCCTCACACAAAGATCCTGTTGCTAAATTGCGAAGAGGAAACTCTTTAACTCGTCGGTTATTCTTTGGCACCTGTGATCGTGTTAGACATTATAAACAGGTCGGACCAGCCAAGCTGGCATACACCACTGCGGTATCCCCAGGGTCCTTCCCTTTCTGTTTACTTTCTTTTTTTAGCCTTTACGCTAATCTCTCCATCTCTAACAAATATACAACATTCATGTGAGTGATTTCCAAGGGAGAGTGACATTGGCAGACCATGACGTGTCACGACAGGCACATTGACACAGCCAAGCCACAACTTGTGCTTGGGGCCATGCACAGTGCTCCTCCAGCACCAAGATATATATACACACATATATGTACATATACACACATATATATGTTTATATCTGTGCTAGCAGCAGGGGGACAGTGTGTGAAATCCATGCTGGATCCTGGTGTCCCTCTCCTCTCAAGCCCAGTTGCTGTCTATGCACTCACATTTAAAGTTTAACCTTCCCAAAGTGCTTGTTTATGGATGTGCCCCCCACTCCCAGCGTGGGTGCAGCCGTGGGGCAGGCGGTGGGGCTGGGTCCTCCAGGGGCTTGGGCAGGGCAGTTTGTGGCTGTAGGGCTGGGCTGTTCCTCGAAGGCAGTTGTGAGACTTGTGTTCTTTTTAGCACAGCTAGTGATGGTGGCACCACTGCCCACATTTCATATAACAACCCAGTACCACCCTAACAAGTGGGAGACCTGGTTCAACACCCTCCTTTGCATCTCTTTTCTGCCCAGAGAGTGGCAGCACCCTGTGTGCAATGAGCCATCTCAGCATTTGGCCTGTGCTGGCCCCTTTCTTCCCACCTCCCATGTCAGAGGTAAAGGTGTGCACTGGAGCAGGACACTGACCTGGGATTTAGAAGCCCATTTCATAGCCATGATGCTGCTGCTCTTACGCTACAAGGCACAGGATTCCCCCTGGGATGGGAATATGAGTATAGGCAAACTGGTTAACAGCCACTAATTAAACTCCACAAGCACTGGAGTAAAGACCTAAGGAGGGAGGGAGAAGTATCTGGTGTGGGCATCTGTCATAAGCTGCTCACCAGCTCACTGGTTTAGTCCCAGGGAGTGTCCCATTTAAACCCTGACATCATGATGGACACCTATGTAAGCTGGTATCCTTGCTGCACCAAGGAGAGATTTAAGCAATTGCATACTACAGGCAAAAATTGAAGTCAGAGCAGCCACGGTACTCACAAAGATAGATGAGCACCAGGCTCTGCCCCTTCCACATCTCAAATGATAATTCTGTGTTGTGTCGTGGAAGCAGAATAAATAGAAACAGTTTAGAAGCAGTAGTGATCAATGAAGCCTTATAATGCCCCTAAAATGCATATATATGCTATATCCAGGTTCACAGATATGTAAACTGAGGTGCAGATATGTAAAACATCTTGCCTGTGGCCATACAGGGAGCGCACATTGACTTCTGGCTGGTGCAACTGTCCTGATTCCCAGTCTCCCATTCTCAGCATTGGGACAGACGGGGTTGGTTAAGTGAGTGGGATAACCGTGGCTAACATCTCCACAGTATCATGATTCCCAACCCTTAATCGCTGTTAAACAAATCAAAAATGAAATTACACGTAAAGAGATGGGAACTACAGTGCCTAAAAAATGCAAACATGTTCTTCTCCATCAAATCTAATTAGATTTGCCAAAATCAGCGTGCATTGATCTGTGATTCAAACAGTATGCTGATAAATTTTCATGATAGACATGGTTATGAAGCTACTTGGCTAGACTATGAATTAGCCCCTTCAGCAGAAGCTCTCGGTGCATTTTCTCAGCGTGCTCTTCCACTGACAGCTTTTAATCCCCAAATCAACAGGCGATCCCATTGTTTAAGGTTTGCCAGACTCTCTGCTGAGCGTCCAGCGGAGAAGCGAGGCAGACAGCATATTCATGTTGACTATCAATCTTCATTTAAATCAACACACCATTTTTAGCCACCCATCTAAGTGAACTGTACTATGTGCTGGGAAAAGACCTTTCCACTACTAGGCAGAGCAGATTATTTTGATGTCATGCTGCACAGCTTCACCTCAGTGATGTCGGGCAGAGAGAGCAGGCTTTGTATGAAAAGCATCACATAAATAGACTGTCGCTCCAGAAAACCAGCACCACACAGATGCTGTGTGCTGTTGCTTGCCTTCCTGCCAGTGTCCAGTCTCTGCCTTCAGGATTTCGGGATGTTGTTTTTTTGTTTGTTGGTTTTTTTTTCCTCAGATCATGACAGTGAAGCCATGCTGATCTGTTTGGATGGTTTGTCTTACAGTCAAATCATCCCAACAGGGAGAAGTGAATGAAAGTGAGAAAACGAGAGCAGAGCAGGTAAGTTTTAAGGAGGTCAGAGCAAATCCTTGATATGCCAGGAGAGATCGAAGGACAGGATTTTCCATTTGTGCTCAGTTTCATCTGAGCTTTGCATTCGCTGACATCTGAGAGCTTCTGAAAGTGTGCCTTGCCTGAGAGCCAGAAAACATCAGAGTTTAAAGTTACCCAGACAAGAATGGCAAAGGGCAGGCAGTGCACTTGTATCTGTCTGTACCCCAGATTTATCATTTCTCTGCTATCTTTTCATCCAGAAATCATTATTGCTTCAGGAGAGGAAAACCACAGCAGTTTTTTTTGACTGATCTTCAAAAGCAATGAGCATCCCCAGCTGTGATTGGAGACAATGGGACCTTCTTAGCACCTCTGAAAACTGACGTGACTGTGTTAAATCATGTGTACCAACAAGACCCACCCTGCAAAGCAGCCATGACCAGGATGTTGATCACTGAGCACTGGCACAGGTTGCTCAGGGAGGTTGTGGAGTCTCCATCCTTGGAGATATTCAGAAGCCATGGTCACAGTTACAAGGTCATGGTCTTGGGCAGCCTGCTCAAGGTGGCCCTGCTTGAGTGGGGGGGTGGACCAGATGACCTCCAGAGGTCTCTTCCAACCTCAACACCTCTGTGAGCATGTGATGAAGGGCATGAGGATATCCGGCATGATGGCTATTTCACCATGGTCCACTGTCAGCAGGAGATAGCTCAATATAGAGATAAATCACCAAGTGTTTACTGAGGGGACCAAGAGGCTGGATTGTGTACGGCACAGTGCAAACTACTGTGTAACTCCACAGCCTAACGTGCCTCAGCATTTTCATGAGGTCTTTAGCCCAAGATTTACACATTTAAAAAAATCCAATGAGTTACAGCAATGTAGTATGGGCATAAACACGCTAATATAAATTTTTTCCACTTTAGAGGAGATTACATCAGAATAAGCATTTTTATTCCAGTGGTATGGGATGGATTTGGGGTAGTTGGGGCTCCTGGTGCAAGTCCTGCACCCTGACCCTTGGACTTCTCTCGCCCTGACCTGGCTGCAATGCCTGTCCTCTTCACTGGGTTCCTGCTTCACACCAGCTGAGTCACAGTCACCCTAAGCCCAAGGACAAGAGGGGACAGCTTGTCTATGCTTAGGTGGTGCCAGTAAGATTAACTATATGCATGGCAGCAGCATGGCGTTTTTGTGTGGCTAGGCAAAAAAAAAAAAAGGCATCAGCTGAGCTCATTTCATAAATCAAAGTAAATGGCACAGCAGCACAGTATGGATTACACACTTTTAAACCTAAACCGCCAGCTGCAACCTGTGGGTTCCTGCCTTTTCCCACCCATACCAGAACTGTACACACGAGGCAGTTACCAGAAAGAACCCCCCAGCAGAGACAATGCAGCTCTTGAAATTAGTTAAAACTAGAATAGGCTGTAAAATTTTAGGAAATCCTGTCTGCCCTTCAGTTTTAAATTGGATTTGGCTGAACCGGTTTTAAAACTGGCTGGAGAGCCAGGATGGGCTGGCAGGATCACCTCAAGAAGCTGACAGTAGAAATTCGTCTCCTTGTGCCTACCTTGATCAGAGCAGTGTCCCCTCTACCAGAGAGGGTGGAGTGCTTTGCCTGATAAAAGGCTGAGCTCAGCAGACATTAAAGGAAGGTTGTTAGTAAAGATCAAAAGGTAGGAATGGGAGATAGAGCTGGAACATTTGCAAAGTTACCAAAGCCTTCCACTGAGAATGAAGAGATAGAAGCTGTGATGCTAAGTGAATGGGGCAATCTAGATAATGATATCAGAATTAAATTAATTAAGAGAAGATTAAAGAAAGATTGCAAAATTAAGGTTGTAATCCTGGCCCTGCTGGAGTCAGTAAGTTTTGTGGTTTGTGTGGTGCTTCGTGAAGAGGCTGAGATTTTGCTCCCAATGCATACCAAGACAAAGGAGGGTATGAACTGAAAGATAATTTACAAAGAGCCAATTAAATTATGGAATAAATAAGTTGTCAAGGCCTTATAGTGACAAAATCAAAACCATTTATCCTGCTGGAGCATCCAGCAGGATAAATACAATTTGGATCAACATCATCACTGATCTGCATACTATAGGGTGTCCAAGATGGCTTTAGACTGGCTGTCGTAGGATGGGCTGTACCAGATTGCTGTAATGTCTGGCAGGACAAAGCTTTGTATTAAAAGCATTTTAAACAGATTTTAACTGGCAAAGTGAGTTCACACTGGATCAGCATTTTGCATCGTGTAGACATGGTGTGTCTGTTCCTGGAGCCGGCACGGGCACAGAATCACAGAATCATTAAGGTTGGAAAAGACCTCTAAGATCATCCAGTCCAACCATCAACTCATCACCACCATTGAGTACTACATCTACATGTTTCTTGAACACCTCCAGGGATGGTGACTCCACCACTTCCCTGGGCAGCCCGTTCCAGTGTCTGACCACTCTTTCAGAGAAGAAATTTTTCTTAATATCCAACCTGAACCTACCCTGGCACAACTTGAGGCCATTGCCTCTCATCCTATTGCTGGTTACCTGGGAGAAAAGACCAACCCCCACCTTGCTACACCCTCCTTTCAGGCAGTTGTAGAGAGCAATAAGGTCTCCTCTCAGCCTCCTCTTCTACAGACTAAACAACCCCAGTTCCTCCGAGCAAGCTCCCCCAAGGGCCAGCGACAAGCACATTTACACAGGAACCCAATGGAACTTCATCAACTGAGATTAAAATCTTCTGGCACGTA
>NW_010309074.1:5909-7581 GCF_000700745.2 Antrostomus carolinensis
GGCCACAGATTTAAAGAAAAAGGAGTTTGAAAAAGAGTTAGAGGGATGGGGGAACCGCCATGGCCAGGCCATGCGATGCAGCTGCACAGACCTTCGTGGCACTCGCTGCCCAGATATTTTGCTCCAGCTGCTAAGCAGGTCATAACTCTGCAGTGATTATTTTGGCCCCTGGAGCCCCATTAATGCTTTTGCAGTTTGTGCTCACTGTTTTGGGCATCAGACTCAGGTCTCAGTTTTAGGGCAGCATGCTGAAATATTGGGGAAAGGGGTGGGTTCCTTTTAATCAAGCACCAAAAATTAAATTTGGAATAAAAGTAAAGATGCTGGTGAATACTTTTGCTCTTGTAAAACATGGGAAAATGCTGGTTTGTTCCATTAGGGCAGGAAATTCTTTTTTTTTTTTTTTCTCCTTTTCACAAATGCAAAAGGAGAAAAGCGCTTTTCAGTAAGAATCCAATTTTACAGGGAGGGAATAATATGTTACACAGTTGGATCACTTTGATGTTGATTTTATTTTGCAATCACTTCATAAGATACTCACATAGCCTTTTACATTCCCTCAAAGTGTAGAAGTCTAGGCACAATACAGTATTATCTTACTCTTTACCATAATGATGAATGATAACGAGAACATATAATAAGATTTGACTTGTGCCCAAAGAAAAATCTGCTTTACCCCAGATGAGAGGAATTTTTCAGATCAAATTAATATTATAAAACAGTATAATTTATCAGAATAATATGGCTTTTCTTCTCTGAGTCTATTGCAAATCACAATGTCTGCAGCCAATACATGGTGAACTATTACTCTGATGGATTTTTTTGTAAAATCTGTCTATGAAAAATACTTGGTTCATATAAGTAAAAAAAAACCAAACCTTTCCACTCCTGTCCATCACATTTATACAATATAAAAAGTCTAATATTTGAAAGCTAGGTTGCAGCTGTTACACAGTGATGCTGTTTACTGTTGAAAACCCACTCTAATCCAAGGTAAAAGTATTTTTGTTCAGGTTCCTCAGAAACTAACAGATCATATTTGATTTCTCTCTTAAATTTGTATGTGCTGTATGCATATGGACTGTAGCATAATGCTTGCAATATAACTTGTTACATGCTTTTAATTTAGATTCTTGTTATTCCTCTATTACTACATTTAACATATAGGCCAAAAGTTAGTAAAGTATGGAATAGTGAAAAAACCCTGATGGAAACTGAGGATGGAAAGGCCATCTTTGCTGTCTGATCCAGCAGCCCCCCTCACTGTATTTTCTACATTTTTATTTGTTTGTAAATACTTTGACACTGGCTTTCCAAAAGCACTCTTGTTGGAAAGCCTTGTTCTGGTAGTAGTTACTACAGAGCAAGTTTTCTTTCTTGGGACATATATGACATGAATAAAGACAAATTATTTAAGGAATGATTGTTGTGTACTCAAATGAAAACCCAAAGAATTCTAGGAAACAGCATGGCCTGTATCAGACTGAATAACCCTTAATAAACTAAACAAATCAGATGAATACATCTGGAAGCTGAGCAATGTGGGGTCTGTCTGGTGCTGTGGCAGGAGCCCATCTGGTATTGCAGACAGGACTTTTCTGGCAGGGAGGAACAGTGTGGGTATTTTCGTACGGTGGGGAAGCAAATGTTTAGTTCACATTTGCTGTATCTG
>NW_010309074.1:7612-8268 GCF_000700745.2 Antrostomus carolinensis
TAATTCATCCATAGCACAGCACAGCCTTGGTCACAAGCCAAAAAGGGCTTTGTCAGACACTCAGCCGGGCACTAGATCACAGGAACTACCTGCACCGAGAGGCTTTGTTTGGTTCTGCTGTCGTCACGGAGCAGATTAATGGGAAAAAAAGGAGTGGAAAGAAGCTCTCACTCCCGCAGCTGCATCCCTACGAGCAGCCCCTCGCACACGTGTGGCGCCTGGAAGAAAAATGTGTTGGGAAACGGGAGCACTGCTGTGTAACAGCAACCTCCAGCCATCCCGAGAGATGTCCAAAGGGACATGGCTGCTGGAGCAGGGCTTCACAATTAATCATCCACGCTCGCACTTTAGCCTGCAGAATTTTGGTTAGGTTTGCCTGCTCAAAGTAGTTGTATATAAAGCACAATTCCTGTGATTTTTCTTTTTCTTTTTTTTTTTTCCTCCTGCTATTTCTGTCCTCTTTCATCATGGACAAATTAGCATGAAGGAAGCTGATGGGGCTAATTAGTTCCAAGCACTGTTAATTTCTCTGCTTAGAACTCTTTGTTACCCAGTCAGATTGCTCCATCTTTGCAGCTTATATTTTAAAACTTCTTCATTCATAGCACCTAATCCTTTATTTCTTCTATTTTTTTATTCTTTTTGATCCTGTAGGG
>NW_010309074.1:8307-15011 GCF_000700745.2 Antrostomus carolinensis
ACATAGAAGCTTGTGGTGGAAATTACATAGGGTTGCAAGAAAGATTTTGCCTGGAATGCAACTGTATTCAACAAAATAGTAACCATGGCAAGACCCATAGAGAGACATACATGAAGGGTGAGTTTAGCAACAAAATGCAATCATCTTAATACATAATCATAGAATCATAGAATGGTCTGGGTTGGAAGGGACCTTAAAGATCATCTAGTTCCAACCCCCCTGACATCAGCAGGGACACCTTCCACTAGACCAGGTTGCTCAAAGCCTCATCCAGCCTGGCCTTGAACACTTCCAGGGAAGGGGCATCCACAATTTCCTTGGGCAACCTGTTCCAGTGTCTGACCACCCTCACAGGAAAGAATTTCTTCCTAATATCTAATTTAAACCTACCCTCTATCATCTTAAAGGCATTTCCCCTTGTTCTGTCATTAACTGCCCTTATAAAAAGTCCTTCCCCAGCTTTCTTGTAGGCCCCTTCAGGTACTGGAAAGCTGCTATAACGTCTCCCTGGAGCCTTCTCTTTTCCAGGCTGAACAGCCCCAACTCTCTCAGCCTGTCCTCATAGGAGAGGTGCTCCAGCCCTCGGATCATCCTGGTGGCCTCCTCTGGACTCGCTCCAGTAGGTCCATGTCCTTCTTGTGTTGGGGGCCCCAGAACTGGACACAGTACTCCAGGTGGGGAGGGATAATGTTACAAACTAACCTACCTGTCTGCTTTCTCTCTTTTTTGTTGTGTAGAACAAAGCATAGTTCCACAATTTGTACATCAAGCTGGAAACTGCAGTGCAGGTAGGAATAAGCTACTTTGCTGTCAAGCTGTCAAAGTCAGACAGAGTTGTGCAGCTCCGCTCTCAGCCAGTGACTTCTCCGTTATATCTCATGGCTTCAAGCACGACCATGCAGATGTGCCTTGTAGCTTGAGCTCCCATACATTGGTGGCAACTTGAAGAAAGGTTCACTCAGTAACTGCAAATATTAAACAACTTTGGTAAATACAACTTTTTCATATGCACTAATATTTATCGCCAAATGTCTTTTTTTTATTTTAAATCAGAAACATGAACTTATCCATTTCCCAGGAAGATGAAGCCTGGGTGCACTTAGGGACAAGGTGCTTGGCCTCCATAGAGATGTGAAAAAATACCCTGTTGTATAGTCAAGGACTGATTAAGAGGTGGTATTGTCACTGACTGGCCAGTGTCTCACACAACCCTGTTCCCACCTGGATGCATGGTAACTACAACTCTTCCATGATGTGCATTACTCACACTACTGAGTCCACTGCCATCAGCAAGGTGCTCCAAATACTCGCACCCTCCCTTCACTCAAGACCTCTGTAGAAGTCAAATGGCAGACTGAGGAAAAAAATCCCTTTGACTTCCAAGCTGTTATTCTGAACGTTGGATAATGTTTTAGCCATTGCCCGTCCCCACTGACTCTACAGCTATGCCTGAGATGAGTAAATGGGACGAAGATAGGTAAAACCTGATAAACGTCAAACGTTTTGCACTGGAAATGAAATCCGTCTTCTGTGGCTCATCGGTCTCATTTCTTGATTTTTTTTTTTTTTTTCCTAGGCAGGTTTAGGCCTCATCTGCACGGAAACCTCAAGGGGAAACCAGGGGTTAGTTTTCAGTCAGCAGAGCCTTTTTTCAGAAGCTCCCATAGATGTCCCTTTAAAATGAGGAAATAGAAAACCCGTAAACTGGGAAGTAAATCCTGAGTCTCTTCCCAAGCCGTCTGCTTGTGTTAGGATTCCTTATCATTCAGTGTTTTATTTCTGAGAATTCATTGACATATTACTCCAATACAGATCAATTAAAAAAAAAAAAATCGTCAGCCTACTAGAAGATGGTTCATCTCTGTAGATGAAACAACCACCTCTACCTTCCATTTTGAATAAATTCAGATGTTAACTGAAGTGGTCTGGCTTATTACCAGTTTACAGTAATCCTACTCCACTTACCTGAAATTCTCCTTTTAATACAACTCTGATGAAATATTTGTCATCTCTCAACTGCCTGCAATGGTTGCAAAGTGCTACAGGAGCAAGAGTGGTTATGGCAGGGGCAAGTAAAGTGATTTCTTTATAGACAGTGATAAAATTTTCAAGAGCATCCTCCACTGACACTAATCTGTTTCCCTGGAAGAAACATGGACTTCCACAGGCACTGATGGGAGCTGAATTAAGCAGACATGGGTGCTTTCATACATCCCAATGCTCCACCAGCATATTCTGTATTGCTGCATTGAAGTAATTTAGTTTATCAGTTGACTGGAAAGACAGAACTTATAGAGAAGAAAAAAAAAAAAAGCTGGAACTGTAAAAATCAGTATCATCAAATTAAAACAATGAGGGTATATGAGAAAGGCAATTTTAGTTTCACCATGATGGTTTGTTTCTAGTTTCCTTTGATGCCATATTTTGCTTAATAATTTTCTGGAAGAGAGGTAGCTTGAAATTCCCTGGGAAAGTAAAGGAGTAGAGATGAAGTTAAAAATGCTCCTTCTATTTCAAGCAGTGTTTTGGTACAGCTGTTTGGCAAGCACTGTAAATACTTAATGGCATTTTATTTCAAGGCTCAGAGGCTTCTTTTACAAGCTTATCTCCTTTATTGCTCCAAAACCCAACACTTTCCTATCCATGTACAATGCGTTACTAACTGAATCCAGCCCAGAAACTCCTTTGAGATGTCTGCGTCTTCTGAATATCCCAACGTCTCATGCTGAGTTGGAAAGTGGAAGCCACCTTCCTCTTTATAATAGCAACAGTTTAATGGCCAGGAGAGGTAACTTACCCCTGCACCCACAGGCAGTTTATATTTATTTATTTGTTACTATATTATACAGGTATTTTGTGATCCTTCAACAAAATAAGAAACATCATAAATACAAAGGGTCATCCCATAAAATGATACTCTTTTCAAGTGGCAATTTGGAATAATTTTCTTGATCTGATGTGCTCTTTGAGTAGGGAAGTTGCAAGCGGAACTGATGCTCAATTAAAGATGAGAGCAAGAAATTAAATAACTGCAAGTATCTTATTCATCAGAAGACTGAGGGCCTTCTGCAGACAGAAGAAGAAAAGAAAACTATTCTCCAAATTATTTAAGAAGCCGACAAATAAGGAGAGGTTTATTAATCACTGTGGTCTAACCTCCTTAACGGGAAGAAGTGAGGGGGTTTCACAACTGCATCAAAGGGGGACCCAAAGGTGGCAGACTTTTTTCATAGTTTGTGGATGGATCTACACCCCTCGGTTTGTTTTGCAGGATGGGGATGCAGTTAGAAATTCTTCTGAACCAAAGCAATAACGAAAACAGGGTGCATGCCAAAAGGTAAATGAAATTCATATTCTTTTAAAGTAAGTAAGTAAGTTATAGTGTCTAATAAAAGGTAGAACTTTTGTGTTATTCAGAGCTGGAGGATGTCCTGATTTCCAGTTCAGATACAATTAACAGTTTCATTTCACATCATTCTTTTTCCTCATAAGTGAATATCTGAATCACATACTGAAAAAAGCAACTGCAGACCACTTCTATAAATGTAGTTACAAGTGTGTGGTACAGACAAATTGAAGAAAAAAGCCTCGCTTTCTCCTGGTTTTCTAAGAATGATTTTTTTTTTCTTCCCAAGAAACCTTCAGCCCAGCAGCTAAGGCACTTCACCAAATGGGATTTAGACCCTTACTTTCTTTTGGAAGCCTCATGTGCAAAATTGTTGGGATGGTTACTACAGGCTTTGCAGGGCAGAGACCTTTAGCATCTACCCTGTCTATAAAATTCTGCCTCCCCCCATTCCATTTACACCCACACTCAATTCTTCTTCCCACTACAGACTCAAAAGCAATCAAAAACCCAAACCCTCAGTCCCAGTTCAGTTACTGGCACTGATGGTATCTGGCAGCACTGCTCCTCTAATGGTAAGAAGGCAGGAAAATATATGTTTAATGGGAATTATGAAAATCAAAAAGTACTAGGTTCAACTTTTTGAAAAGCACCTTTTTCCCCCACACCAAAAGGCTCATTGATTTCTTGCTCAAGTTCTGACCAAAGCGAAGCTAAGGGGGTGAAAGGAAGGGAGAAAAAGATAAAATCTAATCTTGGGAGCTATGTCAAACAAGTTCTTTATGGCCCAACTGAAGCTGATCATGAGACAATTCCAGAATGTAAATATGATTTAATATGTGGAAAATGTTAGGAATCTGTCCAAGCATAGTCTCTAGGTGAGAAATAGCTCTTCTTTTCCCTTGCTCCCATAATGGTTTTGCATGTCCTTGTCCTTGAACTTTGTATTCCTTGAAATCCCAAGTAACTATTCACATTAATAAAGTGTTGAGGTGTTTGACCAAGAAGATTGGCTCTGCTGATTTCAGCACTTGAAAAGGGAAACCGCTCTGTTGTTTTAACCACTTTCAACACTCACCATCTCAGTTTATTTTCTTACCCCATTTAACTTCTCTTTAAAATCAAACAGGAAGCAATTAAGGTAAGCCTACTACAAAGCCACCCTCAAAATACATAGCTGGGTCCCTAGCACAGAATAAAGGTCATGCCCCAAAAATGTAATTGTATGTATGTGGAAGGAATGCAGAGGCCATAGGTTGGGGTGACTGCTATAAAGATACACCTTGACTTTCAGCAGGCAGATGATCATGGCCAAGCCAGACATTGCTACCATCACCTTCATGGAGGCACTGGTGGCAACACTGGTTGAACCAACAGAAGGGTGGGAGGAAGAAACTCAGCTCCCTACTGAGCTGCAAAACTGTCATATAATTTCCTCTCACCTAACTCCCCTTTTGACTTTGATCAGGTCACTGCCATGATGACAAAGGGAGGGATATCATGGAAATAAGCATCTAACGACAACAGTAGAAGACAAAGCAAAGTCTTTACACAGCATTTAGCTAATTATATTTTGGGCAAATATTTATTTATCTAAAAACAAAATAAAAATCATTTTTAAAAGAAAAAATGTATTTAAATAAAAAACAAAATTGTGAAATGTTATGGCACAGAAGTTCAAGACAAGTATAAATCCAGTTGCCACAACTGTTGCGTATTAATGTTGCACATTTTTCTATAAAGACTTTATTAAAGGTATTTACATGGCAATAAGATGTGTAAATATATACAGCAATCTGGGGACAACTCTTTTTTTTGGATTCTCATATGAAAAAATGCCTTAAATACAAAATTTTAAAAGAAAAAAAGTTGAGTTCATCCCCAAGCATGAAGAATGTCCCATCATCCCTTATGCCCAAAGTATCAATTATGAGGCAGTTTTGAGGTTCTGGCCAAACCCTTGGGAGATTCAGCCAAGGTTGTGTAGTCTCAAGTTAAAATCGCACAGCATGCAATTGCAATAGTTCCATACTTGATGGACTGGTGTAGTTCATGAGTGATATTAGAAACATTAATATTTTATCATAGTCTCAGTCTAGTTTGGGTTATTCTAAGCGATGCCCAAGAGTTCCTATGCACAAGAGTTCCTTAGCTGCTCAAGTTTGTGTTTCAACTGTTCTCTCCTCCGCCTCAACTGCTCTTTCTCTGCGATCAGTCTGTGTTCGTCCGACTGGATGGAAAGAACGTACTCCGTTGCTTTTTTCAGGATGACAACCTTGGGCGCCTTTTCATTGTTGGCCACCTCAGGTATCTGGTCACGCAAGGCAAAGAAACTCAGCTTCAGCTCGTTTCTCCTCTGCCGCTCCAAGACATTGTGCGTTCGCCTCTTGTCGTTCTCTTCCGAATCTGACGTGCGGGGACTCGAGCATTTGCGGTTGTTGCTGATCTGTTTGAGAACTCTGCCACTGTCCAACTTTAGCCTTTTTGCAGCTGGGTATTCAACCTTGGTGGAGGGAGAAGCGGCGTAGTTGTGCTGATGGATGTTTACATGACACCGTTTGAGAACCAGTGGGCTGTGGTGGGGCTTACTGTGCTCTTCTGATGTGTCTGTGCTGGACTCTGTGCTGGATTCAGATTCATTCGCTTCAGCTAATGTAACGACATCAATTTCCTCATCTTCCTCTTGTTCTTCTTCTGCAAGGAGGAAAAAAAAATAAATTTATAGGCTGATCTAAGCAAATACTCTCAAGACCACTGTATTTATAAGGGAAAGTTGTTACTCTGAGCTGCACGTTGAGGAACCCATTGACCAACCCTCCTTAAAAAACCCATTCAATGTTGCTGGACTCCGCTTTGCCCAAGAGCCTTTCCTTTAAGGAAGCAACACTTCCAAGGACACACAGACTGCGCTCCAAACCCCGGCTCCCTGATTTCAAAAGTTGCAAAGATCTTGCGTAATCCCATGAAAGATAGCAGGAAAGTTTAACCTCGGTTGTCAGCAGTACAGCGCAATAAAGCTCCCAGCCTCAAGCTGCCCTTAATTAAGGATTTAGAAGGCTTTTGGCCACGCCTCACAAGAAAGCTTACTTAACACACAAGTGTATTCAGAGACATTTTCTGAATCTCTCTTGATCTGCTAGTTTGTGGAAAATCCTTAGGAGGGGAAGAAGAAGAAAAAAAAAAGCAGGCTGTAGCGCTTTGAGCAGAAACTCACTTTCAACCCAAATTTATGAGGGAGCGGAACACGCTGTCAAATACCTAAGGAAGCATTTCTAAAACTTTCCCAGCCCCATTCACTGCTCTGCAGTCACTTTCACTAGCACCTCCCCGCACGTTCCCCCGCGGCTCTCGGGCGGGA
>NW_010309075.1:0-4137 GCF_000700745.2 Antrostomus carolinensis
CCCGCCCTCCATCCCCGTCCTCTCCTGCCCCACATCCCTGCGTGCTCAGGGCAGGGACGGGTCTGCAGCTCCTGGGCACGGGGCTGGATTGACATGGATGCCCGATGGCTTTTCCCACCCAGTGGCCCAGAGGATCCTGAAGGCCAAGAATCACGTGCTGTCAATTGGAGGGAAGAAATACCCGCTGGAAGTGACGGCGCACGCGGAGCTGAGCCCCGATGAGGTAGCGAGGAGCAGATGGCTCCTGCCCGTGAGGCCACAACAGCCCCAGCTGGCTCCCAGACCAGCTCTGTGCTTGGCAGACATGCTGTGAAGGGAGACCTCGAACTCTCCTTTAATCTTAATTAGTCTTAAAGCAAATCTATTTTTATTCATATTCAAATGAGGAATTCTTTTTTCCTGTGCTAATAACACGGGGACAGCCAGGCAGGCTGTGCACTTGTATTTGTGCCTGTCAAAGCAAAGAAGAATAGTTGGACTGGAGGGAAGAGGCACTTTTTCCCCAGCCCATCTGGTGACCCAAGGGGGATCCTATTAACGCCCCTACCATGTCATGCACAGTAGTTTTTCTCTCTCCTTCTCAGGAGAGCTTAGGAAACAGACATGCTGGTGTCTGGGAGGCGCTGGGGAGTTCTTGTCTCTTCCTCCAGGTTCAGGAGAGTATGGCAGTAGCCATGTCTCATGTTTTCATATCTGAGCACTGAAGACAAGGGTGTGCGGGTGAGCCTGGCATTGCAGACCTTTCTGCAAGCCTGTGACTCCAGGCTGCTCAAAGGTCTGCAGCTGAGGCTCTGGGAGAGCAAGAGGGCAACTGTATTTCAGATGCAGAAAGGATAGTAGATTTCTTGTGTTTGGGCTGTTTTCAGAGCTCCCACCCTTTAGGAGTGGGGCCACATCTCTGTGCGATTTGCCCCTCGCGTTCCTTGTTTGCAGAAAGCTTTTGACTGTGGGCACAAAGTCCAGGAGTTGCTCAGTCTGGCTGGGTTTTTCAGTCCTGCCTGTGTGATGCTCCCATCTCATTTGAAAGCAAGATGCTGAGAGACATGGTGGATCATGTCGTCTCTTCTGTCATAACAATGCAGGGGCTGTGGCAAGTGTTAGGTGCTTTTGCCTGCCCCTGTGCCTTGGAGGGTGTTATTTTTGGTCCTTGCTCTCTCACTCCCTTGCTATCTACTTGCAGATCTTCATCCGTGCTTGTGTGGTAGTTGACTATAGCAAACTCCCTGCTGGCAAAACCCTCCTGAGGAACTTGCAGAAAGGCTACAGCAATGTGCAGTTCAACTTTGACCCCAGGAACACATACTGCATAGTCAAGGGACCTTTCACTGAGCTGCAAGCCTTCAGCAGAGACCTGCTGGGCAGCCTGAACCTTAAGAGCCAAGACGTTGGAGAGATCCTCCTGCCAGGTTCCAGCCCTGTGGAGACCAGAGTGCACGATCACCAGCAAGTACCTGACTCCACTGAGTCAGCACGAGAGACAGCAAAGCTGCCAAACTGGGACCAGGTGTGTGAAAAGGCAACTAAAGTCCCGTCACCTCGGGGCCCAGTGGATGGGGAAGCTGTGGAACAGCTGGAGGACTTTTCCCTAGTGATGGACTCAGACATTTACCTGTACATGCAGAGGTTCTGTGCTGCTGAGTACCAAGGTGTGCTACGCCAGCATCGTGTGGATGTAGTGGATGTTAGCAGTGACGGCATCGCCATGCTGTACCTCCAACCCTCTGCAGGTGTGTCTGGGGACATGGATGCCTTGCGCCAGGCCTGTCTGGCCCTGCAGCAGCTTTACCAGCAGCTGGAGGTGAGCTTGCGCAAGGAGAAGATCACTAAGGGAGGACTGGATATGGACAGCCAGGCACTCCAGGCTCTGACACAGGAGCTGCAGAAACTGTATCCCCATTTGCTCTGCCATGAGGATGAGAAGCAGCTTTATCTTATTGGAAACCTCGTTGATGTCTCTCAGGCCAAGCAGTACCTTCAGGATTTCAGCACCAGAAGAAGTGCTGCACGCACGGTTGGCAGCTCCCTGCCCTCAAACCCAGCAACCTCGCGCCCCACAAAGGCTGCACTGCACAAGCCCAAAGCGCCTGTGGACACCTCAACCTCAAGGCTCAGCCCAGGCAGGCTGGAGCTGAAAGGTGAGCTCAAGCTAGCTGCCAACTTCAGCACTCTGAAAGCTGACAGGTCTCAGGCCAGTCGTAGCCTCTTGCTGAATCAGGACTCTCCACCAGTGGAACAGGCGCAGCTTTCTGGAAAGCACTTATCAGAGACAGAGGCTCTAGGTCCAAGTGACCCAACAGCACTGACCCAGCAGTACCAGTCTTATGTCTCTACAACAGATGTGATTTTGGGGTCTGCAGCAGAGTCTCAACAGAAGGACCCCAAAGAACGGGACCCTGTGAAAGGAGGTGCCAGGCTTACAAGACACAAGGCTCTGTCTCCCTTTGGGGGCAAAGAAAACAGCACTTCACAGCAGCCTGGGGACTCTAAAAGCTCAGGTCCCATCAAGCCCCACCCCCTCAATAGCACTTCTAGTGCCTTTGATGTGACAAGGACCTCCTCTGCTTTAGAGTCTAAACACTCTGAATCCAGGCCTCTCCTGCGACGTTCCAACAGCTTCTCCCTGCCAAGGTCAAAGGAAAGTGACAAGTCCCAAGACAGTGGCAGGACAGGCAGCGGAGGCAGTAGGGTGAGTGAAGAAATGAGCCTGGACTCTCTGCAGTGGTCTTACCTGAAAGACGTCTGCTGCTCTGCTCTTGATGACCTGTGCAGGGACGGAGGCGTGCAGATCTCAGAGCGTTGTACTGGGGACTGCACTGTGCTGACACTGGAGGCCGTGGACAGGAGCAAGCTTTTCCAGGCTAAATGGAAGGTGGAAGCTCTTGTGCAGAAGTGTCCTGACCTTGTGTTTCAGAGTATGAGCTACTCAGAGCTCGCTGTAGATGGTCCAGATGACAGTGCCCTGAGTGAACTGTGCAGCCTCTTGCGAGGAAACTCCCTCCAGGTTGGACTCAGCAAAGACAAGTACAAGCTGTATCTTGCCTGTCCCAAGGAGGTGCTGCCAGGAGTGACTGAGGCCTTCCATGTGTTTTCTTCCAGGAGGCTCCATGCCCTGAAGTCTTCATCCTTGTCTCCAGGACCAGAGAGTACAGGGCACTCGAGTGTCATCCAGTCAAGCAGAAGCCAGGACACGGTGCTGGGTGCAGCCCTTCCCAGCAGCCTGGAGTCCCTCCAGATGGGCCTGCAGCACCTGAACATTAGCGATAAAGCAGATCACACAGATGTGCCCCAGGCTTTCTGGCTGCCAGAGGCTGAGGAAAAGAGGTCCCCCAGTCCCTGGAGGTTCCAGCAAGCCCTGGGGCAGGAGGAGGCCAATTCCCCCATTGATTCTGGGGCTGTGCAAGGAGGAAGCAGCCCTCTCAGCCCTCACATAGTGGATAAGCCAAGTCCTGCTGATCTGAGGGAGTCCCAGGAACTGCCAAAGACAAAACTCTCTGGGGGGGAGCCTGACATTGCACGGCTAAAGCAGGTTTTGCCAGACAGATTCCAGCTCACAAGAGACAAGAGCAGAGAAGGCCCCACTGAAGCAGTGGGACAGCTGCGGTCCCCAGTCCCTGCAGCAGACGGTGCTCCTCGCTCCCTGCCCACCTGGCTGTACGGGGCTACGGCTGCTGAGACACCCGAGTCTACAGCCGAACGGTCGTCTGCAGCAGAGCCCAGGGGCCAGGAACGGGCCCTGCTCCCCGCAGGCAGGAGCAATGTGCAGGAGGAGCCTGACCTCTCATCGCAGCAGACAAGAGGCCCCGGGCTTGGGCAGGAAAGCAGCAAGACCCCTCTGGGCCAGTGTGATGCTTGCCAGGGCTCCAGTGTGACCTGCCAGGCCCCCTGCGGTCACGCCTTGTGCAGGACATGTTTTGCAGCAGACAGTGTCCAGCCAGCTTGCTGCAGCTCCTCCTCAGTCGCCTCGAGCCACAAGATCTCAGGGACATTCAGGATCTCCTCCCTGTCTCAGAGTTTGCCTGGCTACTACCGAGACCTAACGCTCCAGGTTGCCTACAACATCCCTGATGGCGTGCAAGGGGTAGGTACCCACCACAGGGGCGTCCCCAGTCCCGCTGCCAGACATGTGGTGGCTGGGGG
>NW_010309075.1:4176-4582 GCF_000700745.2 Antrostomus carolinensis
CAGCTCCATGGGAGCAGGTACAGCTCCATGCCCCACATGCAAAGCAGCGGAGGTATCGCCCCATGGAAGGCAAAAAGCTCTACACCAGGTTTGAGAGCAGCTTGTTGCTTTTGCAGAGTGTGTGACTTCTGGTTTTAGTTCGAAGCAAGTAGCAGCCCATGGGGGCCACAGTCGTCTGTGTATTTTCAAGCTGGACAGAATCTCAGAAGCCAGACCCGAGGCACAGCTCTCAGGCTGTTGTTTAAAATGCTTTCTTCTTATTATAAGGTTGGTGACCCCCACCCAGGACAGCCTTACAAAGGAGGGAATTTCTACGCCTTCCTGCCTGGCAACAGGGAAGGGCAGAGGACAGCAATGCTGCTGAAGAAAGCATTTGAGCATGGGCTGACATTCCAGATCAAGTCCT
>NW_010309075.1:4601-14144 GCF_000700745.2 Antrostomus carolinensis
AAAGAGTGACATGGGGCCTTATCCCCCACAAAACCTCCTGGGATGGAGGCAAAGCCAGGTATGGTCCAGCTCATCCCAAGCTTCCAGGTTTGGTTGTTTTAGCAGTCAGAAGAGGAGAACCATGGGCTCCAGCTGAACAAATCCTGGCATGGGTGGCTCTTCCAGGCTCCTACAGTGGCACAGTTGGTTCCTCCCTTTGCTTCAGCTCACAGGGCAGCTGTGGTGTGGCAGACCAGCCCTGGCACCCTCCAGCTGGAGCTTTAGCCCTTGCCCATCCCACACCTCTAAGTAAGTTCTCCAGAGCCAGGAATTCTGGGCCCTGTTCACTTACAGCTTTCCTGGCTTTTCCCGTGACAGCGTTCTGTAGCCAGCTCTGGGTGCGAGCTGTGCCTGTGGGCCGTGGAGGCTCCCCAGGAGCAGGACTTCTGCCCTCAGCCCCTGCTGAAGGGATGGGGAAAAAATAAACTGCTGCTCCCTTCAGTGGGTTTACACCACTTCCCTCTCTGCCCCACAGGAACGGCTATCCAGATGCCCAGTATCTCCATGAGGTTTGCACAGTACTGAAGAACCTGGGTATTGCCTGAGACTCCCTGCCTGAGCCTCCACAGCTTGTGCCTTTGCTTCACCTTCCTTCCCAGCTGCCACAATTGCAGCTTAACACAGACAGCACCAAGCTACAGCCCCTTCCCAGCACCTGCTCCAGGGCCAGCAGGCAACCTGATGCTCTCTTAGGGACAGCATGAAGCTTTCAGTGCCCAGGACAGCTGCCTCCTGTGAGGATATACAGGCATCCACGGTCTTTAGTGGAGAAACACAAATAAACAAGATTTATTCTCTCATTTTTTAGTAGTGGTTGTTCACACCTTGTCTTACCATCACCCCAGGCACCCATTTCAATCCCAACTGGCTAGAGGGACATCTAGACACAGAGTGAAGTGTAAAGGGCAGTTAAGGGCCTTGCAAACAAAAATCACCATAGCTGCCCTCTAGAACAGGGCATTAGAAGATCAGTGCAGCACTCCAGGCAACAATTAACAGTTGTCCTTGAGAGCAGTGGCATCCTCTCACCCTAAGAGAGTTAGAATTTATAAACTGAACGTGTTTACCCCCAGACTGCCTGGAGAAGCAATAAAAGTGCCCCAGAGGCTGAGCTGGGGCACAGGGTTCATTCCAACAGCAGATTGAGTAGCATACCACTGAGGTGTTTGTTATGCTTTTAATTAATGTTTGAAACACATAAGGCATATGGTAACATTAGACAGAGGAGCATTACACAGTATAGTCATGTAAACAGCATTGGCACACTTGCTTTCTGTCCAACTTGGTTACACGCACAAAGCAGAGTATATTTTAAACAAAGATTTTCCATGTGTCTGGAGGACGAATATCACTCATATCAACACGACTCAGACAGTACAGACCGGACCAGATGTTGTAAGAGGCTCAGAGTCTCGTGCATTTCACATCGCACTCGTGTGGTACTTGCCAGTCACGCTTTGCCATCACCAGGGCTTGGCACACTAGAGACTTGGTTAGGCAGCAAAGAGTGGTTCTACACCTATGACAGCAGCTGTAAGTGGGTCAGGATCCTGCACCAAGCCTGAGGCCCACAGTGCTTCTTACATCTCCCTGGTCAATCAATTCTAGTTTAATAGAGGTGTCCAAAATGAAATGTACAGCTAAACTCCATCCCCCATCTCTAAGGACTTGGCAGGAGTCAGGCTCCTCTGCACAAGCCACGGCTGCTTCCACTCTCTTCCCCTTCTGCAGTTAAAGTCAAGAAAAAAACAGAGTAAAAAAAACATGACAGAAGCTGCCTGGTGATAGCAAAGGAGTCGCATTTTGTCCAAGACCAGCAGTAGCAGCCTGGGAAGGCGACTGCAGTCATGACCACAGGAGTGGCCCTGGCACAAGACACCCTGAGAGCAGCAGGCAGGGCTGGGGATGCCTCTCCTCTGCTCATGAACTCCTTACTCACACCCGCCATTTGGACTCCTCACAGCACAACTTTTGGGTCAGACAATCAGTAAAATAAACATTAAATTGCACTTCTGATTGCGGGAACTTAAGCACAGTAATCTCCCATCCCCTCAATAGCAAGACTTTGCCCTAAACAGTTAAGCAACATGGAGTGGAATGATTTTTATCCTAGGGTTTTTGTTTGGTTTTTTTTTTTTTGCTTTGGTCCCTAGTATACAAACCTGCTGGTTAACTTTGAGTTAAGACACTTGAAGTTGTTTTATATAGGTTCTATACTTATTGGCCCATAAAATGTTTGTCCATTTAAAAAAAAAAAAAGGTAAAAAACCAAAACTAAAAACAGCCAACCACACATAGACCAGAGCACTGATCAGTGAGGCAGTGAAGAGCAAGGTTACACTTAATCTTGGTCTTTCTGTAGAAAACTGTTGCTACCAAGGGCCATAAAACAGTCAGAGGTAAACTCTAACAGATAGTAACTGCTTAGCACTCTTGCCCTGATAAGGGCTTCAGGAATTTGTACATAGAAGATATGTGGGCAGCTACCCAAAGAGAATCAGGAGCTGGGATTTTTTCCAGAGAGCCAAGGCTAGGGCAGCAGATAAAAGTCTCACTCGAGGGCTGTCTGGAGCCAGAGCTGCCCAGGGGGAGAGAAGGGCTCTACAATAGCTCTCCTGGACTAGGGAGCACAGAACCACCAGGATGGTCCTGGAAAGGCTGTAACACATGGAAAGGGAGCGTCCTTTTCACAGTAAGTCAGACTACATCACCAGTGTTCACAAAACAGAGCTAGCAAGAGTCAAAACAGGTTTTTGGCAATACTTTGAAAGGCCAGAGTGGAAAAGGCTCCAGTGACCTCCTAGTCCTTACAGGCACGTAGAAGAAGGCACTGAGATACTGTTTTCTGTGGCACACCGCAAGGCAGCACGTCAGAGTGTCCTACAGGAACCTGCAAGACTCCCACTTTCCTCCTCCACGCTGCGTGGGGAGGGACAGCCTGCGAGAGCCTTGCTACGCTGCCTGATCCCAGGCCATCCAAGTAAGGCACTGAGCACACGCTTAGCCAAGAGTAAAGCAAGAGGACATTACTGTGAAACACAATTTGATAGTTTTCCCCTTTACAAGTGTGCAGAACCTGAAGGTGTGCAGGGTTGTGTGCCATTTCAGCACGCTGCTCTTTCATCAAGGTGAAGTCCAGTTTCTTGGGAGGCACAGGTCCAGACTTCCCATTTCAGCAATTTACAGTCCTTCTGTTGTCAGACCTGGTAAAGCAGCATTAGACACTGTTGGATTTAATCTAAATTAGCATGACAAGGCAGGTTGAAAGGAGAAGCAGCAAGATTTTGGATTCAGAAAGGTTAAAAGTTGTGCTTGTGAAATTCATCAGACCATGTTTATGAAGTCAACATATCAAGTGCAAGAGATGGACTGACAAGGATCTGTGACAGGGCTCCAGCCCTCCTCTGAGGTCATAGGGAACAGAGTTGTTTTAATACTTAGCATCAGCCAGGCCAAGTCCCCAGAGGCTACGCCTACACATTTCTAAAAGGCAGCAGAACTAGGGACAGAGCCCAAGCACCTGACATACAAGCTGCACTGATAGACAGGAGCCCCAGCTGAAGGATAGAGCCACACTCCTCCTCATCTGCACAGGAACCCCCAGCCTTGTGCAGCGCTTGGCTGCTCTTGAGCAGCAGAGGGGCTTTGCCTGCGGGGCCCTGTGCCCAGCAGGCACCTTCCCTCCTTGGGGTTTGGTTAAGCAGGACTCTCCATAGCAAGGTTTTGCTCCCAGAGCCTGAGCTCTTCCATGATGGGCAGCTCTTCTTGGCACCCTCAGGTTTACCTTTTCAAATCCAAAATGAAGCCTAAAAGCTTGCAGCACCTACAATCTGTGCCAAAGCCTCAAAGCAAGCACAAATAGCACCACAGTCACTCAGGGCTGAAAAGAGGGTCCAGCGGGAAGCGGGGCATCACCCAGGACATTAAGTGTTCACAGAGCTAGGCTTGGGTCTCTGCACAGCTACCTTTCCAAATGCACAGAAGAAAGAAAAGAGGAAGATAAACTGAGTTCTGGTCTGGGAGGAGCACCCCAGGCAGCTCCTAAACCCTTGGTGCTGGAAGAGAGCCCAAGGGTCCCAAGACTTGCAGTTCCAGGGGAAGAAGAGTCAAGCCTGACTGCAGCACTGAGCGAGGTGTGAGCTGGTTTGAGTGGGTATCTAATGAGCTACTGGAAGAGAATGGAAAGCACAATTTAAACTGCTCAAGATGCTCAGGCCAAGAAGCTTGACACAGAGCTAGGCAGTTTACCATCTACACTGGTAACCTTGTGGTAGCTTTACTGAGTGGTGTGCCACAGAAAGAGCCAGGCCAGGCTCCTGGGAGGCAGGCTTACAGGGCTGGTTCTTGTGAATTAGTTCCCAAACTGCAACACCTCCCCAGTGCACAGGGCACAGCACAAAGCAAGCATTAACAGGAGCTTATTTTGTTCCCATCTTGCTGAGCAAGTCCAATTCAACACTGCAGCCCTTGGAAATACAAACATGAGGGTGAAGTTTAGCCTTAACAATACCAGCTTGGAGCCCAACATTAATAAAGCACAGAGCCAACATCAATTGTTCCAGTCATTTGAGACACAGTTGAGTCCTTATGGTCTCTAAAAATCAGACATAGTTTAGATCTCCCTATATGGTTTGGAATCAGAAAATGGACAAGATCAAGTTACCTAATGGAAACTTTTCTTCTGTATTCAGACAGAAACCAGACCAGCCCGTCAGGTTATTTGCTGACTGCACAGAGAAGTGACTGCAAATTAAGTGCAATATGCCATAGACTCCAAAATGCCAGGATGGTTATTTACAAAGCAAAGACAACATGACCTATTACTCTCTGACTTGTTAGAGGCCTACGAAAGCAGAGGGGAAAGAGCATCGTTAGTGTAAACGGAAGAGTAGCCCGTGCTAGAATTCAACTAGGCTAGCTGTGCTTTTCCTCTGGCTGTTGAGGAAACATCCTCAATTTGGCACATTCTCCAGCTGAACAAGCTTCTCAGAGGTGACAGCGCAAACGCTTCAGCAGGGCTGTGTTTCTGTGGACACACAGTGACAGGCTATGCAATTGTTAATCACCAGCTGCCCGGAAGCTTCAGCTGCACTGCCAGAGAAAAATAAGGTTAGTTTGGAAATTCAGTAGAGAAACAAGTGATTAGAAAAACGTACAAATAAACGGGCTGCAAAACAGAGAGCTACGGCAGGAGGCATATCTGGCAAAGGGTCAGTCACAACGAGAGCATGCAAACCTCATCTGAACTTTAACCATGATGTTCTTGTACTGGTGAAGATGGAAGCTACTGAGCTGTCCATTTCCAGGTCCCAAAGATCAGGGAGTTAAACCATGAATTCATAATCTGCACACATCTCTCCTTCTTAGTTCTCTTCTTTTTTGGATTCTTCCTTGGGTGCTTCAGGAACCAGGATGACCTTTCCAACATTCTTCTTCTCTTGCATCTGCCTCATGGCATCTGCCACCTGGAAGCAACAGGAATCTCATGAGACCCACACCTACCACACAGTGCAGTCAGGCCTTTCCTGGGACCCTTGGTCCACCCAGACTAGTCTGAAGGCCTCCCAGGAGGCAGCTCTCCTGGTAGTCCAAGCAAGTGCCAAGCATTCGGGTCCCTCTGCACAGACGCGTGTTGGACAGAGCTTGGCAGCTACCCCAGCCTGCCGGTAGGAAACTGTCCTCAAGAATTCACACAGACCAACCATAACATACTCAAGGATGCTTTGCTAGTCAAGCCATGGAAGAATGAAGTGTGTGCCACCACAGCTTCCTTTCCAAACAGAGGGGAGCACTGCAGAAACCCAGACAAGAGCCAGAAGGACAATGCTTCTACCATCTATACAACCACACAACAATACATGCACAGATTTCTTTTTTATTATTATTATTTTTAAGCAAAACAACACCTGGGCCAGGCCTGGAATCAATAGTTTTCCTTAAGCATTTATTTCAGACTAGTTCTCATGTAGTAACATCAACTGATCATTACCAAGTCCTTTGCTCCTCTGCAGTAAGTCCTACCCCAGCAACGGATTTCCAAGGGAAGAACCTGATTCTGCCTGGACACATGGAGGCAACAACAGTGAGCACAGCAGAGCTGCTGAAAAACCTGCTGCTCCCCTCCAACATCCTCATTCGTCTTCTCTGCCTGGGCTCTTTTTCACTCTTGGAAGGGCAGCAGCAACCTTCCCAGCTGTCTGCTTAATTACAGGGTGCAGACTCAGGGCAGCATGAGCCAGCCCCTCCACGGGCTGCTGCTGCCCACGGAGCACAGCTGAGCACCTGCCCTGTTCCACAGGAACACTGTCTGCCATGGCCCAGCTCTGTGCACTGGAGCAGAAAACCCAGGCCACTTTACTCCCCCTTAATATCTTAAAAGGAAAAAGGCACCGAATGTCTGAGAACAGATGGTTATTAAACATCTGCAACAGTTCAGCCTCCACAAACAAGGTGCTCACGCTGATCCAGAGCTCACTGTGCAGAAAACAATCAACCAGTAATTTCTGGGTGCTGCCAGCCTATACGTTAGCTCAGACTCACCTGATCAAAGGGCCACACAGAGTCTATTTTGGGCTTGATTTTGCCTTGATTGTACAGGTTAACCAGCTTGGCTACAACACCTCCAACAAGCTCAAATTCTTCATCCATATATCCAAGGTGGTAGCCACACACAGCCTTGTTATGGTGTAGGAGCTGCAAGGCATTGATGCTGAACTGGTTCCACCAGGTTTTAGCCATAGCCATGAGGTTCTTCTTCTGCCCAGTGAGCAGGTTTGCCACCCCTAAAAAGAAGGCAAGCCACAGATGAGCTGGAATCAACACAACACGAGAGGTAGCGGGCACCCCATATAACAGCTCAGACAACGTGCAGGGCAACAGCTGCTTACACAGTGATGAAGGGCAGAGGTGAGAACTGGTTCACATCAGGATCTGCCCAGTCGCCCTCCAATGGAAACAGGTACCTGCCTCAGCCTCAAGATATGTGGAATCTGGATTACTGGCACCCATATATTGGAAAAATATCAACTGACAACTCTCTTAGGAGGGCAGTAGCAGTGCTGCACATCCAGCCAGGCTGGCAGGACAGCACTCCCCTTCTCCTATAGCCAGTCTTCTTCAGGGGAGCCACACACTGCAATGGCTGGGACAACAGAAGCAACACACTGGTGCAAGTGTCTGGAATCTCACTGGGGGTTGTATGAGGGCTTTGTCTACAGGACAAAATCACAGTGTTTCAGGGCTGGGGAATGGAGAGATAAGTATTCAGTAGCCTCAAACCTCATCACCCACACATCCTCTAGAAGAAAAGCAAGGCTCTATTAGTTCTGTGCATTAAGTCAGCTGTCAGCCTGGACAAAGCAGTTGTGCCAGCGTTCTTCCATGAGGACATTCCAGCTTCCCCTGCTGGCACCAGCTCGTACTTGAACAGAGATCTCACCGTAGGAGGGAAGTGCCTTGGAGCCTGTCACCAGAGCTTTTGGGGCAAGGCACAAGTCTCATTCCCCTCTGTGCCTCACCCAGGTGAAGCATCCTAAAGACCTTTGTGAAACAACAGAACTACAACACAACACAGCAGCCAGCAGCAGTGATGCTCCCTCACAGCTATGTGTCCCAGCTGGAAGCAGCATGGAGCATTCCCATGCAGACCCACACCCACCCTGTCATCACACGGTCCCCCCTACGCAGGAGCTGGGCTCTGGGCACGCTGCTCACACTTACCATAAGTGATGAGTTTGCCCATTGGCTTCAACAGGTTAAATGCTTTGGATGTATCAGATCCTCCCAGGGGGTCCAGGACAATGTCAACACCTAGAGGGAATTGAAAATAACTGGAACTTTCTTTGCACTTGAAAGAAATGCAGGATGGTTGTAGAAGTCCTCCATCTCACGGTACCTTTGGGAGAGATTTTCCGGACCTCCTCTGCGTAATCCATCGTTCTGTAGTCAATGGGGTGAGCAACTCCGCTCTCCTTGAGAGAATCATGCTTGGAGGCAGACGCTGTGCCAAAAATGGTGACATTTTCTACAGTCCTGCACAGCTGGATGGCAGCAGTTCCCACACCACCTGAAAACCAGCAGTGAGAAAGACTGTGACACACAATGGGGGAGAACAACCCTGGCTGCTGGGAAATGGGGTCACCATTTGCCAGCACCTGGGTCAGCATGAAGCCTACATCTCTTGCAGGTGAGTTTTTGTCAGTCCAGTCCTGTTCTGATTGCTTCCTCACCCGTGCCACCCATTCAGAAGCTGCATGTTAAGGCCAAGAGCCTCAGCATGGGCTGGCAAGAACTATTTACCTGCAGCCATGTGAATGAGGACACTCTGGTTGGGTCTCAGGTTTCCAAAGTCAAACAAAATCATGTAGGCAGTGATGTAGTTGACAAGAAGAGCAGCCGCTTCCTCGAAGCTCATCCCCTCAGGCATCAGGAAAGTCTGACTGGCTGGTACGTTCACGACTTCTTGCCAGAGCCCTGACCTAGCCAGGACCATTACCTTATCACCAACCTAAAGTCAAACAGAGGACAGGGTGCTCTGAAATAAAACCCAGGCTAGCAGAAGTCATCACACCCTTGCCCTCCATACACCAGAGCCAGGTACAGGTGCATCGCTCTCTGTGCTGAGGTCTGCAGGGACCGCAGCACCCTGGGCTTGGGCAGGAGCCCGCAGCCTGTGCTCCACTTGTCGTGCAAACCGCACCACAGCACCTCTCACCATGGAGCCGGGCACACACCGGGAGCCACGGAGGGACCGCAGATGCCCCAGGCACTGGCTTGCACCCAGCGTGTGGCCTGACTGCCAGCTGCTCAAACCAACAGACCCCCAATGGGGCAAGAGGGATGGGGGTTGTGTTCTGCCCTCCCTGCCCAAGCTGGGAGCAGGAGTCTGAACACCATGAAATATTAACACTGCCCCTTGCAAGGATCATTCTGCCATCAGGCAGGAGGCTTGGGGCCATGCTTAACAGCATCAACCCTGGAAAAAGCACGTTCAACCACAGGAAAACCTCCCAGGTCTAAGCCTCAGGCCAGAAGTCTGAGGTATCCCCCAAAATCTGCTCTTATCGCACTGGGCAAGAAATATTCGCTCGCTGTGCAACAGGAAGGAGACAGCAGAACACCAAGCAGTCGTATCAGTCAGCAGACACGAGGCAGAGCCAAGGCAGGGAGCAGAAAGGCTCCTCAGCGTGTGGGTTTGGCATTTACGCTTGCACAAACCACGATGTTTTCCTGGAGGGGAGGGAATCATCTTCGACACGCTGCGGGTTTTTTGACACACTTTGGTTTTTTGCCAGTTGTGTACCCAAGAATCATTCTGAAGCACAGTAACTGCAATGGCCTGAAGACCCAAAGGTCTGGGACACACAGAGCCAACTCCTCTGTCCCCCGAGCTGGTAGGAATGAGGCAGCCACAGGCTCGTGGGCCACAAACCCGGCACCAGGAGCAATTAACCTGCTCAAGCCACCACCCTCAGACGGCTCTGGACGGCTCTGCAGCAGCTGGAG
>NW_010309076.1:0-3938 GCF_000700745.2 Antrostomus carolinensis
AAAGCAGCATTTTGGGGTAAAACACAGTGTTTTGAGGTAAAGTGGCTTTTTGGTGTAAAATACGGTGTTTTGGGGTAAAGCAGCTTTTTGGTGTAAAACTCGGTGTTTTGGGGTAAAGTGGCTTCTTGGGGGAAAGCAGCATTTTGGGGTAAAACACGGTGTTTTGGGGTAAAGCGGCTTTTTGGAATGAAATGCAGTGGTTTGGGGTAAAGGAGAGTTTTGGGGTAAAACACAGCAGTGTTTTGAGTTAAAGCAGCTTTTTGGAATGGAGTGCAGTGTTTTGGGGTAAAGCATCTTTTTGGGGTGAAACACAGTGGTTTTGGGGTAAAGCAGCTTTTTGGGGTAGAATGTAGTATTTTGAAGTAAAGCGCTTTTTGTTGGGGTAAAACACAGTGTTTTGGTGAGTGTGGGCAGGGCAGGCCACAGCCTCTCCCCTTGCGAGGGGGTCTCAGCCCTCCCTGTCCCCCCTGTCCCATCCCTCCATCACCCCAGGATGGTCCCATCCCACTGCAATGCTTGGACCAGCCCTATGGTCAACCCCTCCCCCCCCCAAAAAAAACCCCAATCCACCCCAAAACCAACCCCCATCTGACCACTGGGAAAATGTGACTGAAATGGAGAAAAACCCGTGTTTTTATGTTTTCTTTCCCCAAGTGCAGCAGAAGCGTTTTGACCCAAATAGCTCAAATAACCCCAAATTTCATCTGATGTTTTTTTTTCAGGTGGGTTTTCGGGGTGGGGGGCACACCCCTGCAGTGGATGAGGTATCTCACCGCCCTCTTACCCTCCCCAGAGCTCAATTCCTCACTGATTTAATTAATCTAATTAAACCTCAATGGGATGTATTCACCTTCTGCGCTGCGGGAATGGGGGGCAAGCGACCGGTGAGGGTCCTGCTCATGTCCCCCACCCCATCTCCGGAGGGGGTCTCGGGTGTGGGGGGCACACCCCTGCAGTGGATGAGGTATCTCACCGCCCTCTTACCCTCCCCAGAGCTCAATTCCTCACTGATTTAATTAATCTAATTAAACCTCAATGGGATGTATTCACCTTCTGCGCTGCGGGAATGGGGGGCAAGCGACCGGTGAGGGTCCTGCTCATGTCCCCCACCCCATCTCCGGAGGGGGTCTCGGGTGGGCAGCGCTGCCTGTGTCATTCCCACTCCCTACATGGGAAGATGGAGCTTTGTGCACATTTGGGATGTGGAAACGGGCACATCGCTCCTCGCTGACCAGCTGGGACCCCTCTTGGCATCTGTGCTGAGGGTCTGAGCAGACCGGCACAGCGGGTGGGATGTGAGCTGGTGGAAAAGCCCCCTTCCCCCCCAAAAAAAAATTCATTTTTGGGGTGACTTGAGGGATGAAAGTGGATTGTGACAGCCCTGCTTTGGGACCAGGAGCTTCTCGGTGTCCCTGGCATGGCCGAGCTCCTGGGCCAGGACTACAGGGATACGACAGTGTCAATTCCACGTGGATTTTGCCCATTCCTGCCACCCACGTGGCTTTCTGCCAAAATCAAGGTTTTCTTTTTGCTCCCTGTTCCCCAGAAGAAGCCAATTTCAGGGCATCGGGGTGGCTGTGATGCCACATCCACCGTAGACATCCCGTTGAAGATACTCAACTTGGGCTCCCGGCGCATCGGCACACGCCGGTCGGTGGTTTGTTTGGTGCGGTGTGTTTCCACCTCCTTCACCAACAAGCCCTTTTCTTGGATTTCTCCTGGTTTTGGGGGAAAAGAGCGTGTGTGCAGCAAGGGTTGGGGTGCAGCACGAAACACCCCGCCATGATTTCCCTCCTTGGAACTCGTAATTAACCAGAGAACCCACCAGGCCAGTGATTAGGCTCTGCCTGTTCCCAGCCAACCCCTCCGGAGGAGAAATTAAGAAACTGTTGAATTTCACTCCCGTTTCAGGTGGGAAAGCAGCAGGATCAGGTCTCAGTGGTGTGTCGGAGCGGGGACGCGCCGCATTGAGCCTCGCTGCCTGACTTCCCCACCTCGGGGAGCTGTGAGGCGTCATTACCGGGCTTAGAGGCTTCTCTCTGCTCTTTAAATAGCCGCGGTCTCCTCCGCTCTTTAAGGTCAAGCGCCTGAAGTGCCCTGGCACAGCCGGGAGTCACTCGTGGCTGGGTGGCACAGCTCTTCAGCAACAAAAATTACTTGAAAATGGGTTAATGTGAAGATTTTTCCCCAAAAAAACCACCCCAGCAGCCACTGCCCTCCCGCCACCACCAAGCAAACGATGGCTTTGGGGTGGACACGGGGCTCCTTCCCACTGATCTCCGTGACCCATCAATGTCCTGGTAGCCCCCACTGCAACTAGACCAGCTCCAAGGAGAGGCAGACCAGTACAAACCAGTATAAATCTTCCTTCTCTGGTGTTAGAAGGAGCCATGCATCAGTAGTGAGCTCCATCCAGCTTGTGACTTGTCCGTGGGTTTAGTCGCCGCTCTCTAACCTCTGGTATTGCCACGGTTTTAATCAGAGAAGGAGTTGGAGGAAAGTGTTCCGAGAGTGGCCGTTCCCGAGCCGCGTCGGTGGTGGGAAGAGGCGCGATCTTTCCCGCTGCGGGGTGTGTGGCTTTTCTTGAGGTGGAAATTCAGGGGAGAAAACATCCCTTCGGGGTAGGTTATTCCATATCTTGCTCATTGCTACAGATCTTGCACCCCAAAACCACCGTCAGTGCCGGACAAACCAGATCTGCCAGTCTGTGTTTTCCAGGAGCTGAGTGGCACCGGTAATGATTACACTGCCCGGCACGGGGAGAGCTTGGGAGTGATTTGATGCTTCGCCCGGCGTGCTCCGCGCTCCGGCGGCATTCCCGGAAAAGCTGGGCCATGAGCTGTGTGTGAACCCTGTCTTCCTCGGTGGGGAATTCAGATCCTGGCTCTGATTTCCTCATCGGACTCCTTTCATGCTCCCGTGCTGTGGTTTTTCTTGCAGGCAGGGAGGGAAAGGATGGCACCCAATTTTTGGGGGAGGAAAAGGCTTTTGGCGAGCAGGATTGGTGCTGGGCTGGCCTAACTTTGCTGGTAGCGGTCGCGATACCTCACGTTTCCGTCGCAGAGCGCGTGTGCAGAGTGCTGTGCAAACATGATCTAATTAAGATGTCAATACTTGCTCACCCCTTCCTCACCTCCCATCTTGGCTCCCACATCCCCTCTGTGTTCTTCCTCACTTCTTACTGGTCTCTACTGGACAGAGCTCTCCAGTTTCCATCCCTTTTTGGGTCTAATCCTGCTCCCACAGCCTCATTCCAGAGCAGAATTGGGGTTTTTTTAGGGTCTCACTTCCCCAAGTGCCCCCTTATAGAAGCTGCCGAGGCTGTTTTGGGGGGAAAGTGGTGCAGGATGACCCCGGCCCCAGCAAAACGAACAGGCATTGCTGCTGCAAAACCCAACAAATTTTGCGTAAGCAACCGGCTGCCCGAAATCACAGCTGTCCCCGCGCTCAGCCTCCCTTCCTCCCCGTGGGGAATTGGCATTGCAAAAATTTGCAGCACACACAGACAATTAGAAATGTGGGGAGTGGAGTCTGCTGTGCTATTAAACAACCAGGCCTGCTCTGCCCGTTGTGTTTAATTATTATTTTTTTTTCCCCTATTTAATTAAAAGTCTTAATTTAAACAAAGCTTTTTGCGGAATGCCCTGTCTGCTGCGACAAAGTTGTTGGAGGAATCCAAGGGATTTCGATTCAGTTGGCTGTGGCGTTGTTACATGGGACTTTGCATCTGATTTGCAAAATGAAATTTGCTACCAGCTGCCTCCTGAGAGCTGAGGCTTCACTTTTTTCCCTCGGGAAAAAATAAATAAATATATAAATATATATATAAGCAGAGAGAGAGAGAGAGAAGGAAAAAGCTTTGCTGCATAAACCCCGGATGGATCCGGGATGACTCCAGCCTCGTGGATTTGCAGGCGGCCGGGCAGCAGCTGCAGGGT
>NW_010309077.1:0-366 GCF_000700745.2 Antrostomus carolinensis
GTGGTGCACTCCCAGGGCCACCCACCGCCGTCGTCACTGTGGTGATACCTTTGCCATAGGCGTAAGGAGTGGTGGCAGCCTTGGACGCTGGGCTGGGCGCTGTCGGGACGCTCTGGAGCTTGGCCAGGTCTTGTCCCTCTTTTGCAAAATGCTGGGTGACCCGGACGTCAGGAATAGCCTTGCCAGCGCTGCTGTCGGAGGTGGCAAAGGAGACGGGAGCGGAGAGCTGCGTGGGGCTGGTGCCGGGGGTGAGCGGACCACCGTTCTGCTTCATCAGGTCAGCGTAGGCGCTCTCGGCATTGAGGAAGCGCTTCTCCTGGAACACCTC
The DNA here is from genome assembly GCF_000700745.2 of Antrostomus carolinensis. Taxonomy (NCBI): domain Eukaryota; kingdom Metazoa; phylum Chordata; class Aves; order Caprimulgiformes; family Caprimulgidae; genus Antrostomus; species Antrostomus carolinensis. The sequence continues at coordinate 329 of NW_010309077.1, forward strand.
CTCCTGAGCCTTCGCCTTCTCTCCCTGCTCGAGGTTGA
>NW_010309077.1:649-1086 GCF_000700745.2 Antrostomus carolinensis
GGAAACAGCCGGCTGGGCCTGCTGGACCTGCTGCTTCTGCATCATCTCTGCCTTCCTCATCATCTCCTCATAGGCTTCCTCGGCGCTTTTGAGGGGCTTGCTGGTGGGCTGGCTGGGGCCACTCTCCCCCTTCTCCGTCGGGGAGTACAGTGACATGAAGGTGGGCAGGTTGTACTCACTGCCCGACTTGTACAGCTTGGAGGTCACGGCATCAAAGCTCTCGGCCTCCGAGTCGATGGAGGGTGAGTACTCAGAGCAGGAGGAGCGGTGCAGCTCCTCCATCTCTCGTCGGGGAGTACAGTGACATGAAGGTGGGCAGGTTGTACTCACTGCCCGACTTGTACAGCTTGGAGGTCACGGCATCAAAGCTCTCGGCCTCCGAGTCGATGGAGGGTGAGTACTCAGAGCAGGAGGAGCGGTGCAGCTCCTCCATCTCT
>NW_010309078.1:0-13089 GCF_000700745.2 Antrostomus carolinensis
CTTAATGACAAGCAACGAGGCAGTTGAGGGTGGCCGGCCTCAAGAAAGAAGTCCTCAAAGTTTTCCCTAATAATTACCCGATACCAGTCTCCTACGCGCCTGTAAGGACAAAGTTGTTAAAAAAATAACCATTGGCAAAATAATTGCAAGCTTTTCCTGCTTCGTTCTCCTAGTAATCTTTGAATTTAAGCTTTGCAAGCAGTAGCAGACCCGGCCGTGCTGAGCAATAACAACCTCTAATTCCCGCAGCAGCTGCAGGGGCTGGCCCTGGCCTCCCCCCGCAGGATCAGGCCCACAGACGATTCAGTCAGTGGAATTCATCGCCCCAGGACGTGGCAAGGATCGAGGCTTGTGAAGACTCAGCAAAGATTAGATCTGTGTAGATTGCAAGAATACCCAGAGCTGCAACTGGGAAACATATTTAAAAGCACAAAACGTTCCGATAAGACACAGGGCGTACATCAAACTTGGCATTAATGGGGGAAATGACAGGCAATGCCTGAAGGCCAAGTCACTCTTAATTACCTGCTTCAGAGTTTCTCATGTCTTCCCTTAATTTATCTAGGGCTGGTTACTGTCACCAACAGGATACTGGGTTTAAGGTACAGCTTCCTAAGGCTACGCAGCTGCCCAAAAAAGCAGCCTTGCCTTTCCTGCACGCCCTCAGCCCGGCGTTCCTGCTGTCCCCCCATGCCATGGCAGTGGTCCCGCGGGGGGAAGTGAGTCACATCAACCACTCGCACCCGAGCAAACCCCGGGAGACAGGGCTGTGGGGATCAGGAAGGAGGGCAGGCTACACCTTCCAGCAACAGCGCAGCCTTAGATTAAACAGATTTCAAACTGCATGTTTACCAAGCCGCAGCCTAAGCCACTACGTCAGTTCCTGTGGTCTCAGTACTCAGCCACAGATGTATCTGGGACGCTATTAGGTGACATCTCCTTTCCCTCTTCCCCATCCTTATCTCACTGATCCTTCCCAAACCCCCTCATCTGCTGGGTGCGGTTGTCCCTATTCCCCCGCCCAGGTGGGGACTGGGTCTGTTTCTGTCAGTTAGATGCTCTTCCCACACCAGTATGCTGTATGTATTGATAAAGTCAAATCAACACCAGCAAAACAACTCACACTGAGAACTAAAAACAGTTAATCGGTTTGGCAGGTGTTAAATACCAACTTTCCCATCAGCTCTGATTCTCCCAGATTTTCATATGGAGTTTGTCATCTGGCAGATTAGAAGGCTGCATAGCCTTTAAAAACAAATAATTGAGTTTAACAGCATAGATGTGAATGTGTCAGATCTTGAGCCTACTTGTTGGCACTGTGATGCCCCATGGTATTCAAGCTAGCTTTAAGTTGAATGCCAAGTTACATGAATGCGACTAAAATGTATTAAAATGCTTGCTTTAGACAAACCAGCTTTGTGTTACCTGGCTCACTGAGACCAGTCCCATGCCAAAAGGAAGTCCCACCACAGACCTGCTGGGCTTGCCTCTGAACCTGTCCAAGACCCAGTAACCTCAGTTTACAAAGCTTTTGGGTGTAGCACTGCTGATCACGGTCACAATTAAGGTGAAGGTTTCTGAGTAACTCAGGTGCTCTACAATATGGGATTTGTGTTTTCAGACTACAAAGCTGTTTTTAAATGTTATCCACTGGCACACTTGACCGACTCCCCAGCAACAAAAGGCACTGTGTGCGTAGCTTGTTTGCTTGGCCACAGCCTCAACCTGATAGTGCGTGGGTGGACCATCGAGCTGGCAAAGAGGATCACTGAGACAATAAGCTGCTGCAAGGGAGCTCAACTCATTTCTGCAGGATCAGTTGCAAGTCCTAGGCTTGAGTTTATATGCTCTGGCAGCAAGGCATGGCATTCACCTTGTCTGTAAAGCACCATTTATATTGATAACACTGACAGATTTACAGTATTGTTTTCTCCAGCTGCAACAAAAAAATGATGGAGAAAATATGTCTAAGTTCTTTGTGATGTATCTTCCAACATGAGTTCACTCCTCAACTACAGCTCTGGTTTTAAGCCTACTAATTTTGACAGTGATATTTTTTCTTTGATTTTTAATTTTTTTATTTGACAGTGATTTTTTACTTGATTTTTTTTTCAGACATGACACTGAATCAAACAATTCACATAAATGTACAAATGGATGTGATGCCTTTCAATTTTTATTTGCTTGGTGCCTGCAAATAACGTATCCAAATACTATCAAGTATTTTGCAATGCTGATACTTAAAGATGAATCTGTACCCCTGTGGATTTTACTGTTCTCAGGCTACTCTCTGTTAATATTTTTAAGGTCTCTGTGCCCAGACAAATACTTTTCCACATTCCCAAACTGACTTCTTGATCTTACCTAAGTAAGATCCATCCAAAGCTCTTTGTTAGGCACTGCATTGAAACCTCTACACTACCAGCCTTGCATTATTTTTGGTTCACTCTGACAGGTCTCTTAAATAGTCAACAAAAAAACCCCAAACCAAAACACTGCATAATGAAAACAAAAGACAGCCATGTCTCAAGATGAAGTTAGTAATAAGGTTTCTGAAAGCATACTCATTCTTAAGGAGAATTATTGAAGCATTAGGTAAAAACATTGAAGTTAAAATCCAAGGAATGTGGCACAGGAGAGATTTAAAACATAGACAAGCACTATGAGGCTCTCAGCAGTCCTTCCAAGAAATAATTCAATCCAGTGAGAAACTAAGTCGGCAATCAGTTATCATAGCATCACACAGGCAACCAGCAAGAAGAAGGAGATGATTTTTTTTTTAAACAAATAATTAAGGTCAAGTACCAAGTAGTGCTACAAATGCACCTGTGAAGAAAAGAAGAAACTTTTTTGTTTTTTTTTTATTAAAGCTTGATGACGCAGATAGAATTTCAGAATATTTTTAAACTACAGCCCATTCAAGTTAGTTAAAGGTGGTGACTCAAGTAACACAACCAAAAATAGTACTCTGCGTTCTAAAGCAAGAGTCTCATGAATAGAATGTTAATAAAAAGCAATCACAGGCAAAGATAACCTGTGTGATATAGAGTTATTTGTTGTGTAGGGGGAAAAACAGTATTTTAAATCATCATTACATTCAAGGATAAAATTCAGCTTTAAATAATTTTGTGGTTTTGGAGAGTCAGTTCAGGGAAATTAAGCATCAGGCATAGCTTCCAGAAAAGTGAAAATTAAAGCTGAACTTCCTAAGTAGCAAAACGGGTGTGAATAATTTTATTAATATGGCAAGGATTAGGATTTTCAGCTCCCATAATTGAAATAACCCTTAGAACCAGATATCAGATTTCATAAAGGTGGACTGCTTCACAAGGTCCTGCAGATTCATTTCTTTATTTATATTAAAAGATCACTTCATCAAAGTTATCACAATACCATGAGAAAATATGGTTGAACAGGATTGCAAGGGGTAGTTCAGTAAATCCATACCGTGCTCTGAGGAAGAACCAAGCTCTTCGCACCATCCCTAACAGGCCTTTAGCTAACCCATTCTTCAAACACAGTATGGCAGTGTAGCATCTCCCCCACAGGTCATCCTTTCCAGTGTTTAAGCTACCTACTGAGTTAGAAAAACTAAAGTTTTTCTTAACATCTCATTAAAATCCTTAACCTTGCTCATTTGCTTCTTAGCAAAAGAGAGGGAGAACAGTCCAGTGCAACTGTTCACAGCAACCTTTTGGGTATTTGAGGACTCTCCTTGTTCCCCCAATTCTTCTCCTTCCCAGACTAAACAAAGGGCCAATTGATAAAACATCCTATAGAGTTTACATTAACTCCATCAGCAACTGCATAATGTTTACATGTTTCTAAAACATCCCCTCAGCCCTCTGGCATAGAAACTGGGAGGACTCATTGAAATGGGAAAGCTACTAAACATTCACTGGGCCAGTAAAGCTACTTTGAGCCCCAGGGCCAAGATGGTCAGGTCTACACTCAAGCCTTGATCTCTCCAGATTTTTGCCAGACTACATCAAAAGGCAGTGTGTTAAAGGAGCAGGAAAGCTAAAAGCAAGACAGGGCATGGGCTTGGAGAGTCCTGCAGCATTTAAGACTATGTTTCTATTAAAATAAAAACAGTAATGTGGAGATCTCAAGAGAAGAGTCTACAGGGGCCAAGATGGTCAGGTCTACACTCAAGCCTTGATCTCTCCAGATTTTTGCCAGACTACATCAAAAGGCAGTGTGTTAAAGGAGCAGGAAAGCTAAAAGCAAGACAGGGCATGGGCTTGGAGAGTCCTGCAGCATTTAAGACTATGTTTCTATTAAAATAAAAACAGTAATGTGGAGATCTCAAGAGAAGAGTCTACAGATTCCAGGTGAAACCCTGCAAGGGTGCTTACACGCTCCAGCAAGCAGGACCTGTGGCACCCCCACAGCCGTGGGCAGCAGCCCCTGGCATCACAGCAGTGAAGAGAAGCAGGACATGGGCTGTGGGAGGGAAAGGGTTAGGATTCCCTGCTGTCACCAGTGTTTTCCAGGAAGAGTTTCGTTAACGACCCTAGGAGTATTTATAATTATAATTGCTATTAATTTTGCAAGAGGCCCCTATCTGCTTCAGGAACCCTTCTGGTCACTTCTAGAGTCCTGTGGTTTGCTCTCTCCCTCTCATTTTCTGCCTTCACATGTCTTTGCAAGTACCAGCCCTGATCCTGTAAAGGCTTGACCATGGACATAGCTTTATTCATGATTAGTCCTTATAGGACATACTAAATCTTAAGATATGCTTAGGACTGAAATCCAAAAGGGTTCATACATAATAGCATGTTGGATTTGGGTTATTTGTAACATATTTACAGGGAAATATAATTATTTGCATGATGTTTATTATGCAAATTACAGCTGTATAGCAAAGTACTCAAAAACAAGTTGCAGAGGAAGAAAAGACAGTTTGTAACATATTGTCCCTTAAAAATCAGAAAAATAATTCAATAAGCATGTGGCTTTAGTTTTTTTCTACATTCTAGCTGAAAACAGTGGTAATTTTAAATTATCAAAGCAAAGCAATAAAGTTGACATACAACCAACACAAAACATCCACTCAGGCCTGTAGTTTCCTTACACCAGTAAACTTTGTTTACTCATTTCTCCCATTTGTCTTGAATTAATGGCTCAGGTCTGGTTAGTACCACTGGCAGCAATGACAAATACCCTTTGATTCATCCTCAGTGACTTGTTAATTCAAACAAGGTCATTCCAGCCACACGGGCACATGAGTGCAGGCTGAAAACAAACAGGAGCCAGCTAAACAGCCTGCCTCCATCTCCTGGTGAAGAAATGTCATGGGGATATATACTTGCTGTGGAAGATACAACCTTAGACAGCATTGTCAGGAATCCTTTTCTAGCTCCTAAAATTCTTAATTCTGCCCAACATGTAAGCCCCTTTGGTGCAACTTTTTCATCCAAAATCCTCAAAATGGGGATTGGAAACTGGGAAACTAAAAATAACTCACATAATTGCTTTTTTACTTATATGTTCACACACTTGCAGTCACGCACCAAATCTGTGGTCTTCATCTATCTATCTTGGACAGGTCAGAAGACAACACAACCCAGAGCAAGTTCACCTTCCCAAGGTGTGCTCAGAGCAGTCAGACCTACATAATTTTGAAGGGAAATAAAAAGGGAATGGAACGAGGAGATTGCAGTTGTCTTCTTTTTTACAATGCTGCATATGTGTGGCCACCCACCCACATGCACACTCTTATTGAACTCAACAGAGCCACGCATAATTTGGAGGATTGGGGACTTTATCTTGGTTCCCACCTAAAGCTATAGAGATAAAACTGTACCCTTCCTGACAGTTTTGGAATTACCATCCTCCCTGGGTTAGAGTTTGACAGTTTCCCAGAATATTCAAGCAATACACCTTTTTATTTCAAAAAGATGTGTCGTCGATCCAGCTTAGCAAGATGACTCAAGATGAGCCAGTGTAAGACTATAAGTACATCCTTCAGCAAGGGAGTATTTCTGGAGTTTGAAGACACTGCCATGGAATATGGTCTCACCATGTGGTGTGAGCACCAACCTTCCCACATCCTGCCCTGGCCCAAAACCCACTGGGACCAACTGAAAGACTCCCATTGCCTTTGAAAGGATTTGCATAAAACTCATAAAGCAGTTCTATACTTTTTCCTCTCCCGTTGACTATAAACTGCATTATTAAACAGGTACTTTCTTGTCAGAGGTATGAAAAAGTAGATTTTACAATACAAATGATGAAGAAATATTTCATAAGTCTGTCATATGTTTAATCAGAGCGTTTCAAAGAGCTGTGCAAATGTACCAAAGTGAGTCTTGCCCTACCCCTCACTCTTGTTTCAAAGTCTGGATTTCCATGGCACAGACAGATCAGTGGATTTGCCAATAGCAGCCAGAATTCAAAGCTGAGAGCCACATTACATCCAGCCATCTGTTCCCTGCAGCGATGGTCTGCTTCGCTCATGCTCTAGATGGCCCTAACAATGTCAGATCATAAGTCTGTCAGCACCCAGATGTAGCCCAGAAGCCCTGGGAAGCCCTGACTCAATAAACAGGTGAAGAATTCATCCTTACTTGCACGGTCCCATTGATGTGAATAGTCAGACATAAGTATAAGTTAAGGTTGGCATAAGGGAAGCTGAGAGGCCTGGGAGCCCTGTCATCTAATTCCCTGTAAGGACCCATACCTTGCCAGGGTAAGCAGTAGACCTACTATACGATAAAATATAATCATAAGGAAATTTTCTATAATAAAGCATACTAAACCCAGACATTCTCCTACTTTTAATTCTGTTTCTAACTGCTAATAGTATGTAAAAACACTCAGGGCAGTAAAATTAACTAGGACCTTCTGTTTTAAGTGTAGAAACCACAACTGTGGAAGCTCAGCATGCTTTGTGGATGCCATGAAAATGTGATGCTTGATACGCTGTAGCTGCAATCTGATTCCCAGCATCTGTCCTCAAACCAGTGAACTGGTGGGGGAAGGGGCCTTCTAGTCAGGGAATCACGTCCACATTGCAATTTCCTAGACAAAGAACAAGAAATTGTCCTGTCATACTGTGTACGAGATGACATTTTGCTCTGTATAATAAGTCTGATTGTGATAGATAGTAGAAGGTCCCTAGAAACTGTCTCCACAAATTTAGGACTTTCTACTAAATCATCCTGATAATAGTCCATGAAGACAAGCATCCCAGAAAGACAATGCTATTTGATAGGACAACAAATCTGACAACTTGTTGCTGAAATGCTTGTCTAATCCATCCAGTCCACCCTTAGCTGGAAAAATCTAAAAAATTAGCCCTGAAGTGCAGTGCCCTACGCCTGCTGAGCTAGCCCTGCCAGCCGAAACGCTGGGGGTTACAGCAGAGCAGCCCTGCTTGCGTGCTCGTGCCTGCCCGCTTGCTCCCCAGCTTGCAAGCCCAGCAGGCAACAGAGGAGCTGCCGCTGCTAATGCAAGGTAATTATTTCCCCCCACCTCGTACTTCTGCAGTGCTGCACGAGATTAACATTTTTTCACGTTTTCAATAGGATGTGGCTACCTTTGAAAATTTTGCCCTGAATCAGGCTTTCTTTCAGCTAACTCTAACTCATCTTACATTTGGTCCATGTCTCCCATTCACTACCCTAAGGCTTCCCAATTCCCACCTTTGCTGTCACACTCTTCCTCCCCCACTGCGAGAGCACCAGTGCATGGGGAAAAAAAGTAGGACAGTTTAGAGACAGAAGTGCAGGGATTGGAAAAGAACAGAACTGAGAAACAGGCAAATTGGCCAAAGCAAAAACCAAACAAAAAAGGTAATATTTTGAAATGAGAATCAGATTTTTCTATCCAGAATTCCTGAAAATCCCAGAACAAATGACCAGACAGATTTCTGGGTGGAAAAAGAGCACATGTCTAGGAAAGCTGAGATGTTTCTAATTTTGAAGGAAGATTTAGAGAAAAAATATACTGAAAAATTAAAAAGGATAGTTAGGAAAAGTACACTACATGGAAGGGCAGCTAAAGAAAGAATGTGTCAGGGCTGAGAGATACTGGAGAAGTAGAAAAGAGAAAAGGAAAAAAAGAATATATGGTGCTTCTTTTTTTCTTTCAAAACTGTGGAACAATGTGCACAGCATCTTGAATCCTCAATTTAGCAGATTTAAAGTCAGCCTCCTGGCTTCACATATGGAGGGAGGAGGAAGGGAAGGAGTGGAAGCCTTACATCTGTGAGAAGTCCAGCAGAGCTGCAGATCACATGGGGCCATAGTCTTGTTAGAGCTTTCCTGCTTCTGCACAACTCTTGCTCTCCTCTACCTACATATTATCACTCAGATGTAGTGACAGCACTTTGGGGGAAAAAAGAGATGACCAGAGGGAAAATAAGCAACATTTGCACTTAGATGCAGCAGGAGAACCATCCCACCTTAAGGGAAAGAAGCTCTTTATGCCTCCGCTTGCTGCCACGTCTGGTCCTGCCATGGGTGAAGAGGTCAGAACCTGAGCCTTGGGCTGATGCAGGGCAAGCTGGCATGACTTATTCTTACCTGTTTCATTAACAAAAAAACACTAATGTTATAAAAACCAAGACACAAACAGGATATATTTGGGTCTCAAAGACCAGTACTTGTAAGATGGGAAACATCTCCTTCATGACTGACTGTCTTGAGCTTAACACGTTCCCCCCAACCCTGCAATGCAGGGCATCACCAAGACTCTCCTTACTTCTCTGGCCTTCAGCATAGGTCAGATGCAGGCCAGTATTCAGGTCACAAAGGAAACTGTAAATCTGGCATTTGACATACTTTTGTCTATTTGGTAGAGATAGCCTTTTATACGTAACACGCATAATATGACCTGTAATTGATAGGACTTGGACCAACACTGCCAAATAATTCAGCTACCCAGCTCAGTCCCAGGGTCTGGTGCTGTGATAGTCTTATTTTACATGTTAGTTCATTTGTTGGCCCTCTTTTACAGCAAATCAGTGCATTTCCTTTAAAAACAAACCCCAGAGGTGCTTCCAAGGGTAGTCAGTGCCAGACATGACACCATCTCAGCAGCATGGACCCGTCAGCCTTCCTCTATTCTTCACCATCCTCTTATGCTGCTCCAGTCAGCGTCACCCCCTCAGCCTCCCCTCACATTTTTCAGGCACTTGGAACCAATAAAACATGCACGCCATATCTTGAGTCCACAGGTACAGAAAGGGGTGTAGGACTCAGCCTGCTCTAGGAGGCGGCAACTCTGAGAAACATGGACCTGAGCCACTCTGCACTACCTGGCCTGAGGCCAGGGGTCACTACCTGGGATGGAGGCCTTTGGCTGCAGAGAGAAATAGTCATGCCTGGCTCAGAAGCTGTGCTGCACCAACTCACTATTTTTCAGTCTTAACTTGAAAAGCAAAATATTTAATTAATTTCATTTTACAGTCATTGCTTATGTTTACATTGCTTATAACCTTAAGCTTGTTTTCTAAAATCAGAAAAAAACACTATTCTTAGAAAATGAAATTATTTTCTTATTTCACTAAGCTTGGGTGATTATTCTTCACTGTCATTTGGAAAGGGATGATCTGAAATACTAAAGCTGTTACCACTTGGATGGAGAGAGATGGTCAAAGAACATATAGAAAGAGGTTTAACACTGCAGAGCTTTTACACTGCAGAGCTTTTAATATGAAATTTTGCCAATTGCAGGACACAGCAAATTGTACAGATATCCTACAGAAGCATTTTCCCACTGCAGCAATGTCTAAGCTCTGATGCCATGGCCATAGATTGATTTTTTAAGGCTCTAAAGAGGTGTAAACTCTGAGCTTCTGGAAACCAAACTAGTTGGATAGTAAGCAAGATTTTTTATAAAATCACTTGTAATTGTTATCCATTCCTTTTTCTTCAGACATGGGCACAGATTCACTGCACAGAAGCGCTGTTTACCTACCACTGTTTGAGAAGGCAGGAGGGTTTAAGTCAGACGCACGCATAGGGGTGTTGCAGGAGAGAGGTCTCTATTTCAGCACTGCCTCTCCAGCATGACCCGTGCTTTATGGAAACTTGGTTAAAAATCACAGAAAATGCTACATCCAAAGGAGAAGCTGGAGAGAAGGGAAGCAGAGGAGGCAAAGCAGATGCATCTAGCTCAGGCTGTTTTGCTGGAGCTATGACTCCAGCATTCAGTACCAAGCATATGCTCTGTTTTCTACTTGAAAGCCGACTGCCACTTCAAATGAAAATGCCTTTGTATGTGCTGCACCATAAAATTACAGAGGTCCACGCTAACTAGCTGTTTACCTCTATGTTCTACCACAGCACATAAGTTATAATCAGAGGAAGGAAACTCCTAGAAGATCTGAAGGCTTTAATTGTTTCAGTGTGCAGATGGTTTACATTACAGCAAATTGACACAGCTCAAGGTCAATCCATAGTTCAGCAATAGCTGCTTCGGCAAGTGAATTTAGTTTGTTTACGCCTCTTCTGGGGAAGGTTTAACAACTTTGTTACTTATTTTATAGCTATTTCTAGGCTTAAGAAACACCGCAACAGGTGAAGCTGGGGTAGTGTAGGTTGCCACAGCCATTTCCTTCATGTCTGGTACTTAATTTTTAGAGCAGCTAAATATAGCTGTTTTCCTACAACATTTGAACACTGTTTCAACATGTTCTCTTTTCTGTCACTGACATAAAAATACTCTGTTACAGACTCATGAGCACATCTCCCACAACTCTGATTTTCTTTCATATGTTGAGATTTGCCACGCAACCGCTGCACCTAGAGACTGAGCTCTGACACAAGCAAGTAGGTATTCTTGCCCTTAGCTATTAGTTTGAGCTGCCCCTCTCACAGAGGTTCCCCGTCCCCCTGCACAGGCAGCTCAGCTGTTCATGAAGCAGCTGCTGAACTGCCTCAATTTAGGACTTAGATGGTTAGGTTAAACTGGAACCAATTCTGACTTTTTTTTTTTTTTTTAATAGCACCAGGCTGAAATCTGCTACAGTACAGCAGCTGCTTCATCAGCTGAGCCATCCCTCCAGGCAAAATGGAGCTCCCCAAGAGGAAAACAGGCTGGGCACCAGGGCAGGGGCGACTACTGTAATGATATGAAGGTAAGATGTCACCAGTCAGAGGTTGGAAACCTCCATGTAGGAGAGGAACACAAAGTACTCTGGGGCACAAAGCAGCAGCCTGCGAGAGCCATAAGCACTTTCTACTGCTCTATACTAACTGGATCCCAGATCGGTCCTGGTAGCTGTCATTACAAAGGCAAACAGTTAAAAAACTGCTTTCAGCCAAAACAGTACATAATTTTTGTTTTAAAAGGCATGGTCACACCTTGTGAAGGAGTTCTTCTGATCAGTGCTTATTCTTGTCAATCATACGCTGTCCCCATCATTTACCCTCTACCTCTTGTCCCATAGGGGCAGTACCAGACCCCCACATAATCATGGGGCAGCACCGTGTCTCCAGACACCTGTACTCCAGACAACTGTACTCGGTGTCTGGAGTGCCGGACCTGGAGAGAAACCACAGCAATGCATTGCCAAAGAGAAGTTATGTTCAAGTGACTCAACAGATGTACAGATGTGTCCATATGTCCATATATGTGGGTAATTAACACTGTGGGTGCTCCTCCCCTTCCTCCCCTAACATGCGACCAAATTAGCAGAGTCACAGGCTAATTGAAAGAAGGGTTGTACCTCAAGGTCAGAAAGTAATCAGTGAACTTACAGTCTACTTGCAGACCTCAAAATATGTCAGAAGTGTCACTGAATGTAACAGCACAGCAGAACAATGCTAAAAAGCTCACACTCTGCTGTATGCATCTACCTTCATTTCATCTGGGTCTGAAAGTCTTTTTAAAAACCATCTGTTTCAAAGACCTGTTTTTAAATTAACTTAGTTAAACTCGGCAAAGCTTTTTAAAAGAGGCTTGTGACAGGGCTGTGAGGATTTGAAACAGAGAGGCACACCGGCACTGTGAGCTGTACCTAAGAATTTCACATCCACGTCCTGGAAGCAAACTCCTACCACAGCCCCCCTACGCTGCACTCAGCGGTCCTCAATGCGGCCTTAACATCTGCTTTGGCATCTGCTCTTTTGGGAGGATCTGCCTCTATGTGTTTTGCTGCTTTCAAAGGGTTTTTTGCTTTGCCTGCTATTGCTCAGGCTGGCTGGCAGCGTTCACCACTGCTCTGTGGTCAGGCAGATACCCTTACAAGGAAACCAATGATTCAGCCCCCTCCTTGGTGGGAGTCCGACAGGCACATCCACCACTGTAAATCCTTAATCCAGCATTACTGGGTCTATTTAAAATAACTTTGGGAGGCAAAAGGCAGCCTGAGCTTCAGGTCGAATTCTTTACATTGATAATAAGCTGAGGTGCATTTACAGGACAGTCTGTAAAGTTTGTCTAGCTCCTAACTTGGAGAAGAGGCTGCAGGCATCTGGGCCAGAAGGCGTGAGGCTGCCAAAACAAAGCAGGCGGCTGGAAGCAGAGCAAACTGCCTCCAGCAGCCCTGCCAACAGATTCCGCAGGTCAGCTATTGAAATGATTTGCACATCAGCGTATTTCACATTTTGAATGCAGCCATTTCCAAAAGAACCACAGCAAGAGCATTTGTAAAGAAGGGGCTGTTCTCAGAGGAAAGCAATTTCCTAAAGAATCCATTTCCTTACTCAAACATCAGAAAGGTGGAAGGTTTTCCTAAAACTGGCACTGAGGGCATATCTGTGACATGGAGATAATTACTGGAAGTAACTGGTGAAACTGCCAAATCCAACTACAGTCAAACTGCCAGAGATTTTTTTCCTTCTTAATTGCAGCCAAAAACCACAGGTGACTGAAAAGAAATGAAAGTGTGTGGAAGAGTGTGGAATGACCAGGAAAGACTGCTCTTACGCACAGTGCTTTAGGACAGTCTAGCGGACTTGTCTATGAAATGCTGCCAACCATTGGACCATGGCCAACTCATCTTAAAATTCGGGTAGCCTGGGAGTGGGTGGGTGAGTGAGATGGAGGCACACACACTTCCCTCGCATCAGAGGTCCTGTGTCTCCTAACCTCTCTTTCTGGCTCGGGATTCGGGGCAGTTCCTACCCCCCCCCC
>NW_010309078.1:13126-30624 GCF_000700745.2 Antrostomus carolinensis
CCCCCACAACACACTGTGCTGACTCCCTGGCAGGCAACCTCAGTCCAAAGAAGGCTGAAAACTGCAAGCTGAAGACACTTTAAAGAAAAAAGAAGATAGCAGTAGATGTTTACAAACTGTTAGTTAAACTGGATTTGTTGTGGCAAAACTGCTCTCAGTGTCTCCACTGGACCCTACACATCCTTTTTCACTGTCTAACTTAACGCAAGGATTCTCAAACCCAAGAGTGGGGCTGCTCTGGGAGGTCTGGACTGCGTGATGGGAGACAGAGGGAGACAAGAATAAAAAATCCAGATGGCTCCCGTCAGCCCCTCTTGTCCTTTTTCTGTTTCTCTCTTCCTCTCTCTGCCCGTGAAGGTCTCTCCTCTCTCCAGCCCCACCACGGGGGCTGTGCACATGGGACAAGCTACTCCTGTGTAGGGTGGAAGGACCTGGCAGCAAGGGGGGGAAGCCCAGCGGCTCAGGGGGTACAGGCTGAAGCAGGGGAAGCTGTGGGAGGGTTCCTGATGGGAGATGGAGCACAGGATCTCAGAAAGATGGTTCAGCCAAAGGAGAGGACCCCTGACCTACCCCCAAAGCTTAACATTAAGGACACTTCTCAGACAGACAGCAGCTGCCTAACAGCTGCCTAATTACAACTGGAAATATGGATCCTAGGTATTTCAAAAACACTTATTTCTTGTATTCATTTACTCCAATAAATTGTTCCTGTCTCTAGCTATATCTGTTAATTGTGAGAAAAAGAATATAACGAACTCAGTAAAATCATAGTTCACAAAATGCAGCTGTCAGAGACTTTACTCCTTTCACTCTCTCATACTGAGTTACCTCTGAATTTACCCTGTCTGTAATCCTCAGTTTCAAGAATTCACCCCTGCTTTCCTTCCCCAGATCAGGTATTCTTTAACAAATTCAGCAATTTTTATAGAAGTTATGGGTAAAGTATAAAGAAGAAACAATCAAGTTCTGAGAATGTAATTCTGTGCCACAAAGTACATTTATTCGCCGGTAATATTTTGCAAGAAAGAGCTCATCCTCAGTGGGACTATGAGCAGCTGATAGGCAAGGAACATTATTAATGATGTTACCATTTCCAAAAACAACTTCTACTTCTGACTCCCCAGAAGGAGACATATTTGAGGTAAATCAAAATAGCAGGTTTGTATACCATGGGCATCTCCCTCCCTCTAGAAGAAGGAAGAAAAGAAAGCTGGAGGCAAAAGACTAAAAATTAAATCAGCACATCTGAAAACCAAGGCCAGATTGACTTGCTGAAGGCCGTATCTAATCAGTCATTAGTAGAGCAAGGACTGCAAATTGGGCTTCCTCAGTCCTAGTTTCACGCTCTAATTCCTACCTCCAACAAACTGCTTTATAATAATCATAAGACCTTACTGATTAGTCATATATGCAGATAAGGAAATCTCTCTTCAGGGTTACTGTAAAGGAAAATATTAGTCAGAATGGCAAAAGGAAGGTGTAGGGGAAAGGACAGTGCAAATGGAAAACTGAGATTGGAGCATGGACTGAGCAATGTTCCTCTAAACACAAGTTTAGGAGTACTGGGAAATGTAAAAGTAGTGTTCAGCCTTGCTTTACACTGGTCTTCCTGCCCCAGAGAAGAAAGTTGCAGAATTGTCTGGTAAGGTCACTGTGATAGAAAAGCCCAGTGAAATCAAGGCAACGTCATTTTATCCTGAAGTCAGCTAGGTGAGGTCAGCTGCAGGCAGGACGCACGGTGCTGACCTCATCCTGCTGCCCCATGGTAACTATCACCACTGCTTTGTTCTCACATAGGATTGTAAAGCAAAATAATCAGTGATAGTATTTACCTTCCTGTAAACAAACACTCTGTCAGAGAAGACAAAGGCTGAGAAGTGGATTGACCATGGCTACATACACACTTGCAAGCACTGGCAGAGAAAGAGATGGAGAAGTGTAGCTTATGATTTAGGCAAAGCAAATAACTGTATTCAGTTATCCAGCTGACAGCAGCACATCCATAGGTAAAATACCTGAAATGGGCATCTGTAGCTCTCCACTGGTTCACAAGACTAGTTGTAACATGTGTGTTTGAAGATCTCTCAGGGATCCATGATGAAAATTTTCTTCTCAAACATAAAGGGGACGTGATTTTTTCCATTTTTCTCTGGGGATTATCCACATAGGGCAGGCATGCAGAGACCAGCTGGGTTTATCTTCTTGGGGCACTGTCCAGCTTCCAAGCAGCATGGCTCCAGGACCATCTGGGTCAGGAGCTGATCCAAAACTCATCCTTAGGAGAGGTCTCTTGATTAAGAACCAGGTCACATGTCATAAGAAATCTAAAGGTCACAGGTGAAAGGTGATCAAGATGCAAAACTACCTCTGGATCAAAAACCTCATCTGGGATATCACAACCATAATATAAGGTGTATATCTTGAATGAAGTGAAGAAGGGACTTTATCTCATTTTTAAAGGGTGGTTACATCACTTGTGAAATAAACATTTACAGAAATAAATAAATAATACACCCCCCCTCCCCCCGCCCCCAATCACCAGCATATTCTTTGTAGAACAAACCAGATCTAATATGCTCATAGGAGTCTACATTTTGTAGCTCTGTCTCTGTTCAGAAGAAACAACACAACATCTGTTTGTACCCAGGCAGCTTCTTTTGCTTGGCAGTAAAGGATCAGAAGGTCGCAGGAACCAGAGATGCAGGATCCCCACTGGGACCTGTGCTGCAGGAATGGAGGCTTACAATAGCTTAAATAAAAAGGGAGAAGGAAACACAACACTTGACTATTGCTCAAGATCTCCCAAAAGTGCTACAAGAACCCAGTAAATTTGACCCTGGCAAAGCCAGCTACTTCATTGCACTTTGAGTAGGAATAAGAGGACTACTCCCCAGGAGTTTAACTAGTATGACTTCATTGCCATTGCTTTTAAATGACATGTAACTGGTGATAGTTTCCTCCTTCCCAGTAAGTATATCGAAGAATTAACACTTCCTACATCACTGAATTTTCACATGCTTATACACACTATTTGCAGAGTAAAGGGGGAACGTGTTAGTTCTTATCCACACCTCCTTGGAGCAGACTGACATGAGACAACACATACAAGAATAGAGCTTCACTGTAGAATGAGATCCCTGGGAGCAGGGGAACCACCACACAGCACACAGGCGGAGCTGGGGAGACCTAAGCTCAAGGCAAACAGGCAGGCTCCTCTGCACTGAGGAAAAGTCTGGAGGACAGCTTTTAGGCAGTGTCCCCAGTTAGAGGAAGCCATGAATCAGTAAGGAAAAATGCTACCTCCTGTTGCTTGATTCCTACTCTCTGGGAAACAGGGCTTTAAGATAAACAGGACTGCATCAGAACAATATAGGGCTCTGTTCTCTACCTGTTTTCCTAACAGTTGTCTGTGGGGCTGTTGGTTGGCAAGCTACTTGGATCAAAGACTGAGAACAAATATTTTCATATCTTCACCCAACAATATGTTATCATTAAAATAATCAAAAACCGCTCCCCACCTTCCTTCCCCACCAGGGAAGGTTTCGCATCATGCCCTTCCTGCACTGAGTCAAAAGGCAGCAGCAATCTCTTTTCTGTACATTTTCAACAGCTGCTAATGCCATAAGTCAACAAAAGAAGCCTGATGCAGAAAAAAAAAAGAGAGAGAGAGCATGAAGCTCAAAGAATATTTTAGACAATCTGAATGAGAAAATGGGATGCGAGTTTCACAATAGTTTTGACTTTCTCTTCTAATCAGGTCTTGCTGCCATCTTGTTATTTGCTTAGGGCAGGTCTATGTGAGGTGAATTAAACAGTCTGCAGTCATGTCACCAGCCCAGCTACTTCCTGAACATTCAAATGCAAACTAAAATCAGCCTCGTGAATAACTGCACTAGAAAGTGTGTGATATTAAATATTTATTTGGACCCTCCTCCTGCTTGGAAATCAGTCACCCCTGTGGGTTAATTAGACTAGCACAGACCTGACGCTGCTGCTGGTAATTCCACTTTGGTCAAGGTCTTTTATGGATATAAAGTAAATGATCAGGCAGCCCGCGAAGGGGGGAATAAAAATCACTGTCAACCTGTTTACCAGCCTATCTCTAACTGAAAGCTGAAGTTTAGTTGTCCATCTGTCATCCACATGGACTTCTGAGAAAAGTCAGTGTAAGGATTGCACCAGGACAGACTCGCAGGGGTCGGCATCCCTGCTTACCAGTTCCCAGCCAGTGCTCATTTTCTTTGCATGTTTTGAGGGTTTTGAGTAAGGCACCCAGGATGCTATCATAGTGATTTATCAGCCAGCAATTGGGCAACTTCCACGTACAACCATAATCTACAGCATATAACAGCAGAATACCCTCTCCAAGCATACACATTTTGATGCAGGCGGCCAACATCCATTTGCCTACACATGCCCCATCAAAACCAATCGTCCTAGTGATCGTTGTCCTGATCTGCATGTTGAAAATCTACCCTAAAGATAATAAAAAACCATGCTCTGATCTCTTCACTGCAAACTATCACAAGCCCAGCCCTCAGGATCCTGGCTCGTTGCCAGCCCCCTGGCTTGCTCAGGCAGAGCCTGGCCAGCCCTCACATCAGTGTGCAGCTGTATCACACAATACAGCCTACACAACACATACAACTTAACGTTTTAGGGGACTGACTCTCCTTCAACTTCTTCTCCAACAGGATTAGGCAATGCTATTTGAATATCAGAGAACCACCTGGTATGCACAGGACGTGCAAGCCTATATTACTTGTATTAAATTTGTAATGTGATCACCTGTGCACTGCTGAGCCTGCTGAGATACTGAGAAGATATTAATAACTTCGAATTAGGAAGAAAACTGTTGCAATAAAAAAATGCAGTTGGTATTTTACATCCTACACCCAGCACAGCAGAAACTGGAAAGGATTGTGGAAAAATGTGTATGGTAAGAATAGTCCGTATTAGAAATAAATGGTGGGATAAGAACATTGATCTTATAATGACAGCTGACAAAACAGCAGGTTGAAGCTGGCATTACTAGGGAAACAAGTATCTTTTTCTAGGGAGACTATACAGACATCTTGAATATGAAAACACATAGCTGTGCAAAAAACAAAAATGCCTTTTAAATGTTCCTCTTGTCTAATAGGAGTATTTTCATGTAATTTGAAGCCTCATCTATTTCTTCTACATAACTAGAAAATGAAAGCTGTTTGACTGGAGTTGATCTGGTTGCTAACCAACTGTTAATTGATCTCCTCTGGGTGTCAGCAATATGTTCTTTAAGCAGCGAGCTTGCTACCTTTCTATTTGAAAGGTCAGGCCTGTATAGTACCCAAGTATTTTAAACAAACAAAAAAAAATTAAAGATAGATTTACTGATGAAAATGTGTGATTTTTAAATAACGTTTTAAAACCATAGTGGTATAACAACATGACTCGGATTGCTTCTACGTGCTGAAAATTCCCACCAGGTGCCAGCAAGCTGAAGTCCACTCTGTTAAAAACATTAATTCCATTATCATGTTTTTTGGTGATATGATGACATAGGCCCACTCAACAAGTGCCTCATCCAGTCTTTACTGATTGGGCTTTAAGATCCACTTTTTATTTTGAAAAGTTCTCCTTGTTTAAATGCATCTTGTGGATTCATCCTACTTGCATATTCAACTGCTGCCTCAGTCACCATTGGCCCACGCCTTTACTCGGTCTGCTCCGGCAAACCCAACAGACTATTTCATGATTCCTACTCCAGAGAATACTAAAGAAGTCCAAATATCTGATATAGCAAATCAGACTTCTTAAAAATGTTGCAGTGAATTTATAATTTAAAGACCTTAAGTCAATGCGGTGCAAAGCCTGTAGTAGTAATACGCCTCTGAAGGAAGGCTGGTAGTGGCAGAACTGTTGTGGATACTTTCAAATTATTTTTGAAAGCTTGTGACTAATTTCTAGTCTATATAATCTACCAAAGCTTTTATTTACACCAAATGGATTTCCCTAAAAGCAGCCTGAGCAATATACACAATTAGAACTTAAATCAGCTCCAGGTTTAGTTTAAAAATTTTCACAGTCACTGGCAAAAATGAAACTATGCTCCACCTGCCAAAACAAATGACATTCAGTTTTCCTCTTTTCCTTTCAACTACTATGAAGCCTAATCAGGTTTAGCAAAGATCTGAAATACACAAGCCATAAAGAACCATGCGCATTGTACAGAGTACACACCACTACCAAGACTTACTATCGGAGGGCAGTCAATAGCTAAACATCAGCTTTGATTATTAATCAAGCTGTACACCATCTCCATCGCAGTATTTTGCTCTGCATTGTCAATTTTTTCCCAAAGGGGATATGTTTGAAAAGATATGTCAAACCACCTCACTTCTGAGTGGGAAGAACTGAAACTGCTTTCAGTTCCAGTTACATTCAGATGGTAACCTCAGTGCCCATCCAGGTCCAAATGTTTCTATATTTGCACTGTGAGATCCTCTCAGTCTTCTCCACAGCAGGTTCACGCATTTTGAAGCAATCTGGGGGGTGCTATTATTCAAGCCACTGGCAACAGCCTATATCCCCTTCTATACTTTACCAAGTGCCTCGGGTCTTGTACAAACCTTCTCTCTGACCACCCTCTATCTTGGAAAATTTGAGTGCAGTGAGACCTCTTTTGGACAGCATGCTATCTTGAAGGATAAAATAAATTTTATCTGTAGCTTATACATAAAATATTAACAATTTGATGCATGTGGGGTGAAAAAAAACCCAACAACCAAAAACCATGAAAAAATGAAAGTCCACATAATGGTTTTGATACTTCTTAGACTTTGAGAAGCCCTTGGTAGTGTCCGTCAGAAGATGTTGCTGTAATGGGCAATGTGGTAGCACAAGAGAGGACTGCTGGAAGGAAGGTCTATTCGTCCCTCTCTGCTTGTTCCTGGAGGAAACTGGCAGCTCTTTCCACAGCTCTTACTGAGTGTTCTGTTGCAAGATCACAGAGAACCTGTATCCATCATTTCCTCTTTAATCTCTATAGGAAGCCTTTTCAGGAGGGAAGCTTTCCATGCCACACAATTACCAAAACACCATCCCCTTTTCACCTGAGCCATGTATTTCTGCCATCGGGTACTTGCAGTATGTTTGAAATTTTGGGTTTCATTTACAAATATTTAACCCTGCAGCCTTAGTGATCTCTCCAAATAGCTACATAATGGAATTTCCTAGGCCTTTTTATAATGAAATATATATGTGTGTGTGTGTGTATATACACACATATATATGCGTGTATATATATGTGTATATACACACACACATAGAAAGGAGCTCCAAGTTCAGGCCTTTTGAGCTCTAATGACTTGTTAACAAAGCCAAGCAGCATGTCCATATTGCAGATTCTGAGACTATCTGACCACTCATGGGTGCACCAAAGGGCTCCAGTCACTGGCAGAATTGCACAGGATGGAAATCCCTTGGAAACCTGTTGACTGCATTTCTAAAACAAGCAGTTAAGAACCTGTAAGAAATTCCAGTGCCCCATAAGGGAAATCCTAAACCCAGATTCTTAAACTGTGGTTCAAGAAGATGTTTGTTCAGGGTTATTTGGAGTTTAAGGTGTTCCAGCCATACCACAACACCCAGTAGTCCATTGTGCTGACAGCATTGTTCACAAGCTGTGTGGCAAACTAAGGAGCTGATTTGGCTTTGCAAAAGCAAACATTGGAAGCCAGCCCATTTCCCTGACCTGTATTCACAGAACCATTAAATCACAGAACGGTTGGGGTTGGAAGTGACCTTAAAGATCATCTTGTTCCAATTGCCTGCTATGAGCAGGGACACCCCCCGCTAGACCAGGCCACTCAAGGCCTCATCCAACCTGGCTTTGAATTACTTGCATTAAAACACATTGTCCAAAAGCAGTACTACTGGCACTGCTGGGAGCAGAGGGGCAGGGAGGAACATGCAACAGTGTATGGGCACGAACAAGCATCCAGGACCGGGAACTACAGCCGAGCTGCAAGCTCTGCTGCACTCAGGTGCCACGAGGTCATTGCAGTAGGACAAAGGGCAGTTTACATCACCCAGATCAAGCAGGAGATACACTCACCTTGCCCAAGCAGTCTAATGGTCTTAGGCCTTACAGAGTTAGGTCTCAAAGCATATCCTCAAAATACATGCATGGTCTTCACAGCTATGCATTTTACTAGCATAGCTCAGGCAAAACTAACTTGTTTTGCATACCATGTGATTTTCAAAGTCACGATATAGATAAAGCAAAAGCAGGCACCACTGGAACATTTATCGGTCTGCTTCTCACCGGGGACTGTTCTGTGCCAAGTATTTGACGCTTACGTTAGCAAACACTGTGATGCAACTCAAGCAGCTTTGTAAAGCAAAGCAAGTGGTGCTGAGAACCCCAAATCCTCAATATAAACACTTCACAGGTTTCACAAGACAATCTCTGTTTTGATCCTGTGGACTAATGCCCGTTAGTGGTCTGAGCGTGTCAGGTGGGCTCCTGGAATGCCTCTTCTCAGAGGTTTCAGGAAGCAGCTTAATTTTCATCTGAAAGAGAATTAAGTTTATGTGCTCTTAGACTGCTCGCTGATATCAACCAAAATAAGGGAAGTGAGGACAATTGGAAGATTTGCTTCAAAAGCACGCTCCTGTGTGCAACTAAAGCCCTGCAGATTAGACACCATCCATAGAATAAAAATGCAAGAATAATCTTGTAAAGAAAATAGATTCAGCCTTTTTCCCATTCTCTGACTCCTTTATTATCTTATACTAAACAACTACTCAGTTGTTTATATGATTTTACTTTAAACAGAACAGGTTCAAATTTTAAACAAAAAGGAAAAATCACCTTAAGGCTGAGATTGAGTCCAGAAAACCTTAGCATGGAAGGGGAAAGTAATTTTGAAAACCTGGGAGTTCCATTTCATTAAATGTAACCTGTAAATGTCAGCTCTTGTAACAATGTTTCTATGCACAGATCTTAAAATATTTTTTAAAAATTCTAGCTCCTTTTTACCTACAAGAAGTCTAGAAAGACAAAGTGGTACAAGCCAGAGTGAACACAGACCTTGAAGCCTCCATCAGTAGCTGTGTCAGCGCTGTGCAGGTGGGACAGCCGTGCACAACGAAAATTACTTTGCCCAGTAGGAAACAATGCAGGTTTTGTGCACAGAAATGACTGCTGCTTCAAAATCAATGGATGATGAATGCTGAAAATACCATTTGAATCCTCACTTACTTGTACTGGTTGTCAGACACACATTGATCCAGACACTAGTGAGAAAAATGGAGATTTGCAACAAGTGTCATCCACAGCAAACAGCCAAATAGTGACTTCTTCCAAGAGCAAGGAACCAATAGGAAAAAAGTCAGTACTTCTTTGATGCAATCTTGTTGCACACAAACAAATGCCCACTAAATTTGGCTTCCCTGAGTACTGTAAGGCTCAAACAGCAAGAAACAGTTTCATAGCCATTTTACCCAAGACAGCACTAGCTCTTTCTTAGGTGTCTCATGGCCAAGATGTACATCTCTTTCTGAGTATAAATGGCTTTTAATGGCCTTCTCTTTCTGCTTCTGTGGTATTTTCTTGCTGATAGTCACCCACAATTCCAAAACCTGTGTTGCCATGTCCTTTCTCCTCCCCACCCCTGCTACTCCTCCTTTCAGCATCTGAATTATTCCCCTCCACTCTTCCCAACAGCAAGTCATGAGGAGCTCATGAGAGACACTGTGTTCTCAGTTGCAGCACTGAGAAATTCTGGTGCCCTCTCAGAAGTTTCTACTGGTTAGATGTCAATGTTCAAGGGCTTAACTTCCAATTAAGTTTGGGTGGAGTTTTGTGGAGGACAAAAGATAAATATATTTGAAAATGCAAAGAGGCATGAGCTAATTAGCACAATACAACCTTTATCACAGCACTAAAGGTCTACGGGGCTCATTATCACTGTATGAACCTCCTTCTCAGAGGACCCCCTGCTCTGGCTGCAGAAATGTGCTGCTTTGATGTGTTCCCTGGACAAAGAGAAAGGCCCTGATGTTGAGGGTGAAATGCTCTGTGGTGGTTAAAGGAAGGAAATGAGGAGGCACACTGTGACCCATTGAAGCTGCTGGGGAATCCAGGCAAGGAAAATTTGAAATTACCCGAAGAGGGATTTGATGAGAATTTGGGGATTAATACCAAACCCACTATGATCTTTAAAGGTCACAAACAGCCAAGCCCTTAGTTTTATTTGCCTCCCAGTGGCACTACACTCAGCAGCACTGGTCTCATCAGGATCACTTTGTAAGCTGCTTGACAGTACGGGCGAGTCTATCTGAAGAGAAGCTCTGCCCTCATGCTCTCAGCCCGGCCGTGTGGGCCTGATCTGACCCCCCAGTGACCTAAACCAATAGGAAAAATACCTTTTTGTCATGCTACTTTTCTAACATACTAGCTGAAAACTAATTTGAGCAGGAGCAACCCCGCTGGCAGCAGCCAGTTGTAGCTCAGCCCAGCTGTACTGTAAAAGCACAGCACTGGGTGGGACATTGAGTTTTGCTGGCCATGCCTGAGACATTCTTCTCGAGCAGCCGGGTGCAGCAGGCAAATCACACTTTGTTACAGAGCTGACAAGAGAAAGCAATAATTACAAGAATACGAGACCTATTACCTGACCGTTGTTGTAAGATGGATCTAAGGTGTCATGTGGAGCGAGGCAGTCCATTAATTTTCCATTCCGCCGGCAGCCCAGGTGCACCAGATCTCGGCAGTGAGCATGGCAGGTGTACTTGCAATCTGAAACACGCACACAGGCACCAACAAAAAAAAAGTAATAGAAATGGTGTTTAGAAATGGTGTTGCTGCAGGCAGAACCTAGGAGCAAGACACATCCTATTTGCTATGTGACCTCAGAGAAACTGCCACCTCTTGACTGAATCTCCCCATTCAGTACGTAAAGATAAGAACAGTCACATATTATTGGAGATGTCAATTCACTGGAGCGAAGGTGACAGTGCAGCACACCTCCCAGCGTCACACGGACACGGCTGCAGTGATGCAGTTTGCTAGTTAGATCAGGGCTGCCTCAGTGAGATGTTTTCGCAAAAAGCCCGTGCCACAGATTAGGTAATAGTTGTTGTAAGCATAAAAGGAGTAGTTCTCAGAAAAGACACAACATTTATGATTAACAGACAAAAGATTCTACCCACCTACAATCGCTGCTATATGGCTTTATCTGTTTTAAGCTCTAGGTTCTCTTTAAGAATATGCACATGAATATTGAAAATAGAATGAGAAGCTTATCTGAAGCCATAATTAACCTGGTAAATCACAAAGTTGCCTTCAGGAACAATTCAGAAATTTCACTTGCTGGCTAGCAAAGTCAACTAAAATAGTGATTGAAACATAAATTCATGATTACACAGGCAGATGGCCCCATCTCTAATAAGAAATCAGATTATTCACATGGCCTCTAATCTCAAAGAGAGAATAACTTTATTTGCAAAAACAATCTGTATTTGCTCTGAGGCCTCGTTGCGTTTGCTGTTTTTCTATGTAAATTGGGCAGAGTTCATGATACCACCTTTGTCTAGCACTGAATGTCACTTTCTATTTTTAGGTTTTAAATTGTTCCTAATTTTACCAAAGAGCAACCACTTGTACGTCAAGTTTCCATGCTGAGGAACATCGTGCTGTTCTTTTAGAACATTTCAGCTAAAACAATTCAGCTATTTCCAAGAATGACTTTTGGAGGAAATGCTTTCATTTTCCCTAACTAAACTACACTTTAAAATATTTTTTGTTACAAAGCTTTACTTTACAGGTTTATAGCAAAAGCTGAATTCTGGATGGGCTTTTTTTTTGTTCCCTTATCAGCCTCTCAAAAATCTCAGTTTCCCTCATGTTTGATTAGATTCCCACCACAGTTCCTGAAGAATAAATTCTTGAAGGTTCCAATTTCCAGTCTATACTCATCAGTGGTGTTCTAGGGCAAGGCAGCAGGGTGTTGCCTGCAACACTGCTCCTCTTGGCTAGGGACTGGATCTTTAATGTGAGATCCCTGTGCCAGCAGATCACCCAGAAGTAAAAATTATAAAGTGGACAAGGTGTAAACATGCAATCACATTTCTGTGCCTGGTACAGAATTTATGCTATACTTGCATTAAGGCAAGATTAAATATATTTTATTTGGCACAAAGTCTGCCAAATAAAATATACAGAGTGAGTCTATCCTGGATCAGCACTTTGGATCAGATAACTAGGATGTTTTTGATCTTAAACCAGACTGACTATATCACTATAATATGTCTCAAGTCACGCTCCTCTTGGGATATCAGCAAATAGCCTCCAGCTAATTATAGGGCAAGAAAGAACTTGTTGCAGTATAAATCAAAACAATGGAAAAAGGCTCTAACTCTCTAAAACCATCACTGTATTTAGTGCAGAATTTGGAAAACATGAAGCAAAATAGGCAGAAGACTCCAGGGGGAAAAAAGGATAGTTAAGGCAGCTGCATGGTGCCCAGGAGAAATGATAGCTGTCCCTGCACCCTTGTTTGACGCTGGCAAGCCATGCCAGACTTTCCCCAGTTGCTGCCCAATTTCTCCTGGGTGCCACATTTGAGCTACTTCATCTGATTGCAGGAAACATGGAGCATTCACAACTGCAAATGAAGTCAGGGAGAACTGTGCTTTTAAACCAAATGAGGTTTTCACAGGGCTCTGTTTTATGCTTATGCAGCTGGGATTATTTTTCAGATGGCTCATGCACCTCATGGAGGAGTTCTGGAGCACAAAGGACACTTGCACTTGTGGAGCCCTTGAGAAGAGAGTAATTTTGTATTTGGGAAGGGATTCTGTAAGACACATTAGAAAAGCCTCACCCATACCCAACAGGATTAAATAAACTTCAGAGCTGTTGTTCATCTGGTGAGGGAGCAGGGCAGCTCCATGGGAAAACTGGGATGGGAGCACTTAATTAAAAATTACATTATAATGCTTACACAAAAGAAAGTAAAATGAAAGTAATACTTGCATACTTCTTAATTTTCTTAATTTCTGAGTTCTTTGCTTTGCAAGTTACCTTCTTCTTAAGAAAAAAATGCTTATGAGATCACACGGTATATCTACCTTTCTATTCCGTCCCTGCAACTCCAGGAAAGCTGACCACTTTCAACCACAAACAGTCTAAAACCTAATTAAGTTCATATGAGTTTGATGAAAATTATCTCCTGGGTAAAGGAGGGAGACCCAAACTAATACCCACACTCAGGGCATGGCAGACAAAACTGAGCTGTTATGCCATTCTCTAGCAATGGGGCACAAACCTGCAGGAAACCAGACTTCACTAATTCCCCAACTTTCTATGATTACGCAAACATATATACTGAGCACACACCAATTCTAAAGATGCACTTTCACAAATAATATTAGGAAAAAATCTGTTAGCTAATCAGTGCTCTGAAACAGGATTACTAATTAAGTTAGGAAACATTATCTCTCAATGTTATTTTGTTTGTCATTTATATTCATTTTAATTTGTGAGTCCATAATGTCATTTGTAAGACAAGCCCATAATTTCCACCTGGCTATTATAGACATAATTGCAAAAAATGTAAAAGCTTAATCTCTGAAACTCTTTCGATCATATACCAGATTTTAACATACTGTTTATAAGTTTAATGAGCAAGACAAGAAAAAAGGATTATTTTTCTCCTAGAACAGTAATACTTAAACCTTTTTTCCTATGTATTTTAGCTTTAAACACATTATTTTATTCCATTGATGGCATACAATGATTCACAAAGGTGCAGGTAGCATCAAATTAAAAATAATATATTTTTTCTGGTAATCCTTTACTAGACCACTCCCAAAGTTGCCATGAGTAGCTATTATTCTGGAAATACTGTTTTGGTCATCAGAGTGTGGATTGCTGTATTATATTTGCTTGGAAAGCAATCAGAACCAGGTGCTCTTCCCCGATATGGTCTGAAATTAATGCTGTCCTTTGAATTAAAGATCTGGGGACTTTAACTGGGTACAGTTGATAAAAGCATTCACTGACATTTAGAAAAGCTAACAGGTTTATTTTACTAATCCTCAGACTGTCCTGTACACTGAAGTTATTTATCAAAGTGATGCATCAATGCACACTGAATATGCATAATTGTCCTGCATCATTAGGAAATGCAAAGTATATATTTATTAAGCATACAAATATCCTTTAAAAGCTTCATTAACAGCTACTGAGACAGAATGTAACACCTTATTATTTATTCTATTGCAACAATAGCTTGACTAGAGTAATAGAAAAAACAACTTAGCAAATTTTTAAATTACATGAAATCAAGATTACTCCTGTCCCACATTCACAAGGGTGAACTGTAAGACTTCAGCACATTCATTTTATGTGGACAGTCCCTACCTGATATTTGGGTTTTCTTCACCCAAAACTTGATTTTGCGTGATAGCTTCTTAATACCTGTTCCCATAACTGGTGCTCCGGGGCGGTGCAGCAGAAAGCGAGCAAGTGAACAGGCTGGCAACCCAACAGATGCTTCAACATCAGACCCCAGTAATTGAGCATTACTGAATCAGGCAGAGGCTCAACAGCAAAGTCTCTCTATCCTCTATTCCTCTCTATTTCCCTGCCTAGGAAATGTGTGTGTTCAATCTGTGACGGCCCAGACAAATTTAACTTACAAATGGAGAAGGCAAAATGTATGATGAGCCTGAGCAACTGAAGCACATGGAAAGTTCAAAGCCAAATTTGTATTATGTTTGCATTATTTATCAACCACAGTAAGGTTGAAGAAGTCTTTATTAGAAAGCATGGGGAAGGTATACAACCTTGGTCCTGCTACTGTGTGTGTTAGGAAGTTAGCAAGTAAAATGATCTTTACTTGAGAGCCTGTGGCTTGGTTCCCAGCAATCAGAAGAGAGATTACTGCTGTGCTTGTTCTATGGAAAGTATGCCTGTAAAGCTTCTTGGAAAAATATTCAAACTACGTAAGGTGCTTAACGTTTTAATTCTTAATCCATTTTCAGCTAGCAGGTCACAAAAGGAAGGAGAATGAAGTTCAGCAGTATTTCTCCTGCAAGGCAGAACTACATTGCATTTCTACAATACAATGATATCAACATCTCACATTTTGATTTGTAGGTAATATATCTTGTGTTGTTCCCCTTTTTGCTGATGCTCAGATGTCTACATTCTAGTTTCATGCTAAAGTTGCTACCAAGATCTTTTTTGGCAGTCTCACTAGAAGCTGCAATGGAACGAGAAACCTGCTTGGATAAAGAGCCTTCAGAAAGTGTTAAGCATAGCTAAGGGGTGGAGATCTGCTGTAACATCGGTTTTCTCTCTATGCAATTCCCTTTTATTCTGATTATTTGTTTATTTGTTAGTCTCACTTAACATCAGTCTGAGATTAAAACAAAATTCCTTGTAACCATATTTCCCAATTCATGAGTCATAGGTGATTTTTAAGGGTGCTGAGTGATGTTCACACTTAGAGAATTACTATACCAAACTTCAAAGATGACTAGCATTCGTAGCATCTTAGTATCAAAAGGATGGCAGAATCGTAAAGCAGAAAAGAGAGCACAGAAATCCATGATGCTTTGAACAGGAATGCAAAAGAAGTAAATGAAAGTGGGAGGAGGTCAGCTGATAGAATAGTATTCACTGTATAAATGCATGTTTTTTCTTCAGTTTTTCTAAAATCCTGATCTTCTGTTTTTACACAGCAAGCAAATATAATTTAGATTACAATCTTCAATTAGTAAAAACCAAACAAAAGCCTCTCAAATGCTCATCTGTCACTACATCTAATATATTCACACATTCTACTAGTTAAAGAGTAGTCTATAAAATATTATTTGTTACAAAATCCTAAAACGAATGTTAAAAATCAAAGGAATATAATTACAGATAGGTGGTTTATCAAGAACAGTTAAACCATGATCTATTAGTGACTTTAAATAACTGCATCTTTGTTAATATTAGTCCATGAAAAGTGATCAAATTACACACTACTCTTTATGTTTAATATTGATTTAGTGAACAGAATCATTTTGAACAGATAAAGTCATACTGAAAAACTAAAATGAGACCAGTTATTGACTGTACCAATATTGTCCTTGATGAAAGAGGATGTATTTGGTACAGGAACAGATTTTATATTACAATATAAATCAAATGCAGACATGGTACTTTAAAACATGCTCAATTCAATTGGTTTCTAGGAGGAGAAAAAGTTATACAGTTACATATGACACAAAAGTTACTTCCAAGTTTAAATAACTATTTGAAAATAATTGTATTTCTGCAAATTCCTATCTGAGACTGTTGTTTGCCTTTTATCTTTCTGACTTCAGATCAACAGAAATAAGAATTACTCTGGATCCTGATTAGAGAATCAAAATTTCAAGGCTCCTCTTCAGAAGTTTGGTTCCCATCCCACAGTCCCAAAAAGGGCACCTCTGCCTTTGAATCACAAGAAATGATTGATACAATTTTATGGTGATTTTTTCAAAGATCTCTATACTTACAGTCATCTCTTCCTGGACGATATTTTTTTCAGCCCTGCATCCTAGTGTTGTGCAACCCCAAACCTTTACATACACACCAGATAAAACTGAATCTCTGCCAGGCTTGCAACTCCATCTGTAACTGCCACAGCCCCTGACTCAGGGTCAGGAATCCTGGCCTGGGAACAGGACAAACTCCTGTAACAGGCTCTATTAGGAGCTACTTATAGTGGCTGAGATAAAATTAGCCAGAGTGCCTATGGCACAGACCTGCAAAATAATGAATTTGCATATATTTGGACTTCAGCAGAAGGCAGGTGCTTTAAATCTGATAGAATAGCCCAGGACCCAACCCAAAAGCTCACTGGATTTTTGTCTGCAAAACATCTTACCAAGCTAGACATTGGGTATTGCACAAAAAAAGGCTATATTACTCACCAGCATAAGCTCCAGAGTTTTTAGATAACAGTTTATCTACCATCTAGGCAGGCAACAACCTGACTTTGCCACATCCAGAGGACATTACATTTGCAAAGCAGGAGGGAGTGGTCAGCCTTTTGGTGAGAAGATGAGGAAGCTCTTTCTTGAGTGAATCAGGGACTGAGAACTCCAAGAAGGCCCAAAGGAGAAGATGAGGTGTAAAAATCAGCAACTTCCATGAGCCTGGGACTGTCTAAAGTCCCTGCTGCCTGGGAACACAGGGACCACATCTCACAGGCACTAGTTAGTAAATAATTGGTTAATTAATAAATTCAGCTTCCCAACTGCAAAAGAGGATGGAATGACAGCCGTCGTAGATTTAACAGCCTGAGATTTTTTTTCAGTTTCTGCTGCAGGTACCTCTATAAACCTTTACAATCCCGTAGTCTATTTTAGAGCTTTTAAATACTTATTTTTGTATGAGCTTATCTTAACCTGGTTTGTACCAGAGGGTTTCATAGAATCCAGAATAGTTTGGTTGGAAAAGACCATAATGA
>NW_010309079.1:0-1414 GCF_000700745.2 Antrostomus carolinensis
CCAACCCTGGGAGAGGGATTCAACCCTGGGAGAGGGATCCAACCCCAGGATGGGGATCCAACCGTGGGATGAGGATCCAACCCCGGGAGAAGGATCCAACCCTGGGATGGGGATCCAACCCTGCGATGGGGATCCAACCCTGCGATAAGGATCCAACCCCGGGATAAGGGTCGAACCCCTGGATAAGGGTCCAACCCCGGGATGGGGATCCAGCCCCGGGAGAAGGATCCAGCCCCAGGATAAGTATTCAACCCTGGGATGAGGATCTAACCCCGGGATGAGGATCCAACCCTGGGAGAGGGATCCAACCCCGAGATGGGGATCCATCCAACCCTGGGATAAGGATCCAACCCCAGGATGAGGGTCCAACACTGGGATGAGGATCCAACCCCGGGATGGGGATCCAACCCTGGGAGAGGGATCCAACCCTGGGAGAAGGATCCAACCCCAGGATGAGGATCCAACCCTGGGAGAAGGACACAACCCTGGGATGAGGATCCAACCCTGCGATAAGGATCCAACCCTGGGATGGGGATCCAACCCCAGGATAAGGATCCAACCGCCTCAGATTTACGTTTGTGATCCCAAAACTGCCTCAGTTTTATATTTGTGATCCCAAAACTGCCTCAGATTTACGTTTCTGATCCCAAAACTGCCTCAGATTTGTTTGTGATCCCAAAACTGCTGCAGTTTTATGTTTCTGATCCCAAAACTGCCTCAGATTTACATTTCTGATCCCAAAACCACCTGATTTCCATCCGTGATCCCAAACCCAGGGCAGATTTGCAGCCACAGCCCCAGAGCCACCCCAATTTCTCATTCCCCACCCCAAAAATCTCCACTTCCACTCGCCAAACCCGTGGCCAAAGTGCCATTTGCCATCGGGAACTCGTCCCCGTCCCCTCTGCCCTCCCCGCTCCCGCGAGAACAGCCACCACATCCTGCTGGTGACACCGGGGAGGGGGGGACACACACACACAGACACGACACCCACCTGGACCACAGCCACCACCGTGGGCTTGGTGTCACTCATGGGCTCCCCGTGGAGCTGCTGAGCCCTGGGCACCCCCTTGTTGTGGGGGGGTTGGTTTTTTACCCCCCCCAAAGTCCCTAGTTGGGATTTTTAGGGGGTTCCGTTACGATTCGGTCGCCTGCGAGCGGAAAACGGATGCAGGGTTGGGGTTAATTCCCCCAAAATCCTTGTTTTCTCCTCCTGGTTTGATGACGAGAACAAGGACCTTCCTCTTCCTGGTCCCTTTGGAGGGTCCCAACGTCTTCGCCGAGGTCACGACCAGCGACACGTCACCATCTCACTGGGAATATTCCTCCCCTTTGGAAATCCAAACAATCCATCAAAGTTCCTGATGTGGAAATGAAGAAAATAAAGGAAAAAGAGAGAAAAAGAACAATTTCC
>NW_010309080.1:0-1944 GCF_000700745.2 Antrostomus carolinensis
CCCGGGGGTCCCCAGGTATTGGCGGTGAGGGGTGACCCCTGTTCCCTGCCCCACAGCGTGGCTCTGGGCTCAGGTCTGCAGAGGCACAGAGCCATTCACCCCCCATCTCCTCTAATCAGACCCCAAAACACACTTCCTGGCTCTCTGGCACTGGCCACCTGCTCCCACTGTGAACAGCAACCCCAGCCTACTCTGGGGGACACTGAGACCATCCCAGGTCTGGCCGGAGACCCCCCCCCACTTGGGGGGATGCCCCGGCCAGCACTGAGCCCCCTTCTCCACCCTGCAGCCGGGAGGAAGCAGTTTGCACGGCACGAGTGGGCTCAGAAAGCCGCGTACCTGCTGGGCTGCAGCCTGGAGGAACTTTCCTCCTCCATCTTCAAGCACCAGCCCAAGGGCACCCTGCAGCGATCCACCTCCTTCCGGCAGGGCCCCGATGAGCCACCCCTGGGTGATGGCGGCACAGGTAGGGTGAGGGACTGTGGGGACAGTGGGTGGCCATGGGGGACACCAGTCTGGGGACACTCAGGGTTGCCTTGGCCAGGTCCCAAGCTGACGGCGCTGGAGTGCCTGGAGGGCATGGCGTCCGGCTTGTACTCTGAGCTCTTCACCCTCCTCATCTCCCTCCTCAACAGGTACATGCTGGGGGACCAAGGGGAGAACTGGTGTGAGACCCAGTGGCACCCATTCACCCCACGGTGTCCCTTTGTCCTCTGCAGGGCGTTGAAGTCAAGCCAACACTCGGTCTGCTCAGTGACCGTGGTGGACACCCCTGGGGCACAAAACCCCGAGCTGTCGGGGCAGAGCCGAGGGGCCACCTTCGAGGAGCTCTGCCACAACTACGCCCAGGAGCGCCTGCAGCTCCTGTTCCACCAGCGCACCTGCGCCCGCGAGCTGGAGCGCTACAAGGAGGTAACGGGGACACTCCCCGCCCTGCACGAGCACCTCCTACGTTCCCCCCCTGATTTCTTACCACGTGCTCACTTTGGAGCAGTCCCACTGAAGCAGCTCTGGCACGGTGCTCGGGGCAGGGGGGGTTTCTCCTGTGTTCCCACTGACAGCAGCGCCTTCGCCAGTGGCTCCGTTCCTGGCTGGGCAGCTCTGCCCGCAAACGTGCCGCGGTGGGAGGTGGTGGGGCAGCTGTGGGTGATGGTGATGGGGAAAATCACTGCCGCTGCCCTGTCTCCGCACTGACAGCCCCAAGGGGACCCCTCCATGTGTCCTGGTCCCCCACCACCACCCCGCGTCTCCCCTTCACCATGCCAGCATGGCGGGGTGATGGGATGCCGGGAAAGCCCTGCCTCCTGCCTAGACCCCATGGAGACCAACACCCTGAGCTGCTGCCGGTCCCTATCGCTGCTCCCCCGCTGCCCAGGCACTAACCACACCTCTGTCCCCCCTCTCCAGGAGAACATAGAGCTTGCCCTGGCTGACGCCGAGCCCAGCTCCTCTGGCTCTGTAGCTGCTGTAGACCAGCCCTCTCACCAGGCACTGGTAAGCACTCGCTGTGCTTCCTCGCGGCCGCGTGACAGCAGTTTGTGTGTGAGGCAGCGACCGGGTGGCTTTCCTTGGCAGGAGTGAGGGGAAGAGAGGGGCTGTCCCAAATGCTTGGCCATGAGAGCGCAGCTGCAAGTGTGTGTGCAACCTCCATCCCCAGTGCATCCCCTGGCATGGTGTCCCCATGCTGCAGGCAGGAGGGTGAGGAGCCCTTGGATGGTCCCCAAGGTGCTCAGGTCCCCAGGGTGCATGGCTCCTCAAGGTTCTCCAGGCCCTGGGATGCTCTGGTCCTCAGGGTGCACAGGTCCCCAAGGTGCACCAGTTGTAGGGGTGCTCCAATCCGTGCTGGCAGAAGCTGCATAGACCAAGGGGGGCTGCTAGCACCAGCCCTGTGCTGGGTTTCATCCTGCGGGTGCCTGAGCACGGCGTTTTCCATCCCAGAGAGCA
>NW_010309080.1:2013-2230 GCF_000700745.2 Antrostomus carolinensis
TGCCACTCTGCCTTGGTGCTGATGGTGGCTAAGGCTGCACACTCCCCGGGTGGCCCAGGTCCCCTGTGTCCTCCCATCCCTGCCCTGGGGTATGCCGGTGGGCTTGGGCTGGGTGCAAGCGTGGTGTTGCCCACAGGTCCGGTCACTGGCCCGCACGGACGAGGCGCGGGGGCTGCTGTGGCTACTGGAGGAGGAGGCACTGCAGCCAGGTGGCAAC
>NW_010309080.1:2336-2649 GCF_000700745.2 Antrostomus carolinensis
TTACTGGAGCGGCTCTTCTCCTACTATGGCCCCCAGGAAGGGGGCAAGAAAGGTCAGAGGGGGCCCAGTACTGCAGGGACATGTGTTGGTGAAGCAACAGTCCCATGCTTATCGGTGCCGTGTCTCCCTGCAGGGCACAACCCGCTGCTCCCCAGTGACAAGCCCCGACATTTCTTCCTGGGCCACTGCTCAGGGACCAACTGGGTGGAGTATGATGCCACGGGCTGGCTCAACCACGTCAAGCACAACCCAGCCTCCCAAAATGCTTCCGTCCTGCTGCAGGAGTCGCAGAAGTGAGTGGGGTCTTGGAGCC
>NW_010309080.1:2704-3050 GCF_000700745.2 Antrostomus carolinensis
GCAGGAAGATCATCAGCAGCCTGTTTGCCGGCCGTGGCGGGTCAGCGCTGGTGCTGTCGGGCTCGGTGGCGGGGCTGGAGGGGGGATCCCAGTTGGCCCTGCGCCGGGCCACCAGCATGCGCAAGACCTTCACCACCGGTGTGGCCGCCGTCAAGAAGAAGTCCCTCTGCATCCAGATCAAACTGCAAGTGGTGAGTGAGGGTGTGACAAGGGTGGGTCCCCAAGTCCAACTGGGTCACCGCTGCCTGTCACCACTCACCCTGCTCTCCCATGCCCACAGGATGCCCTCATCGACAGCATCAAGAAGTCCAAGCTCCACTTCGTTCATTGCTTCTTGCCCAAGGCG
>NW_010309081.1:0-1925 GCF_000700745.2 Antrostomus carolinensis
GGAACCGGGGAGAGAGCAGAACCGATCAATATGGACAGTGTGAAGTGAATTAATGGAAGACGTAGAGCCTGGCTGACAGCGCTGCCGAAGCCGGGCTGCCCTTCGGGGGCTGCTCCAAGGCAGCTGGTGATGCTGTGAGGGGTCCTTAGGGATCCTGGCTCCGACCCTGCCCAGGGGCTGGGGGACGCCAATGGGGTAGGGGACATCCAGGGGGACCTTGTGCCTTCAGCGCTTCTCCTCGACAAAAAATTTGGGATCCTCCAGTTCCTGAGACAGCCTGAGCCCCGTGCCCAGGGCACCACAGAGTCCCAGCTCTGCCAGAGCATCTGCAGCCACTTTCCCCACAGCCCAGCATCTTGGGTTTAAAAAAAAAAAATTAAATTAAAATATATATTTTTTTTTCTTGTGGCAAACAAAAAGCTCTCAGGGAGGCTGTTTGGTCAGAATTTTAATTAAAACATTTGGTGGGATGTGTTGAAAATAAAAGGAGGAGAGGAAAACCCCTGGCTTCTGATGGAAATCTGTCATCTTTTCTTTGAGGAGAGCCCCCCATGCCCAGAGAAGCCGGGTGTGACCCAGACCCTGCCCACGACCAGCTGGGAGCAAGCGCGAGGGTTTCCAACATCTCATTTCCCTTCACGCAGCATTGGGCTGTGAACTCAAAAAACCCCCAAAGCCTTGAAAATCCCCCCAAAAGCATTTGCTGAGGGGTCAGGAGCAATATCTACTACCACCAGCATTTCTCTTTCACAGGTTTTGGGTTCAGGTGGGTTCCCAGCAATAGAAATTAAACAGAATCACCAAAACGTGGTTAGTGCAGAAATCTCCTGAATTCCACCCAACATGCAGCCCCTGCCACTTGCTGAGGCTCCTCAGGGTCTGGCAGCATAATTACTCTCCTTCTCTCTGGTATGTCTTTGCTGGGATTGAGATATAGAAGAAGCAACCTTGGCTGGCATCATTAGGTTTCAGTGTTAACGCACTTGGGGAATGGAAGAGTTCCCACCAGTGCAGGCTCAGGTTGGGGTTGTCTGGCTCCTTTTGCTGAGGTGCTTGCGGAGGCACCGGAGCCACCTGAGAAAGTGTCTTCAGGTCCTGGTGTTTCTTTTTCCCTTTTGTAATGGGTACAAAGTGGGTGAGTTGAGTTTGGGGGAGAATCAGCTGGGCCCGTTTGTAAACCTGCTCCAGCTGGGACCGTGGGTGCTGGAGGGAGGGGACGGTGTCTTGAGGACACGGCGTCTTGAGGACACGGCGTTGGGGCTAGGAATTCCCGACGCAGGACAGGATTTGTTACGGTGATGGCCGTCCTGCCCAAGGTCACTCTCGGGAGGATTTTCCCCAGGGTGAGGGGAGGTGGTTGCCATTTCTGGGGCTTTTAGAGCTTTTCATCTCTTGGTGTTGAAGCTGTTGCTGGTGACACTTGGGGACCTGCGCTGGGAATGTGCCCTGGGGCTTTCTGGGGGTCCGGGGTGCTTTGGAGGGGCAGGTCCTCAGGGGTTTGCTAAGGGCAGGGTGCTGAGGTCCCCCACGTCTGTCCCAAAGCCCACGGTGATGGGTGTGGGGAGCTGCTGAGCAGGGGCCAGAGTGGCTCCAGTTGCAGCCCAGATACCATCAACTCCTGGGAACTGGAGAGATGGAAAATCCCAGTTGAGGAGGTGGGTGGACAGAGCACGACCTACAGGTCACGACCAGATTTTTGCACGTTGCTGGTGCGAGCGAGCACGCGCGCGGGGAGGCCGCCCTCGGGATGCTGCCATCGTGCCGAAGAGGGGGAAGATTCATTGATGGTGGAGCTGGAAGATGCTGCCGAGCAGGGAAGATGCTGCCGGGTGGCGAAGGCAGAGCTGAGCCCTGGAGATGGGCACCCACGTGTCTGTCCCACGCGACACAACAAGGACACAGCGCAAAGTGGATGGGGGAAGAAG
>NW_010309081.1:2019-2836 GCF_000700745.2 Antrostomus carolinensis
GCTGGTGGCTCCTCTGGGCCCAGCCCTGGGTACCATGAGGCGGGTGGACGTGGGGAGGGGGAGGAAGAGGTGTGCTGGCCCTTTAAGAGAATAATTTCGGAGCTGGCCTACTGAGTTATTGATTGGCGCTATGGTAACGTATATTAGATTATGTATGGCTGGAAATGTGTTGTGGACTGGGAGGCTTGTTTGGGAAGCCAGCACTCTTCTTCTTGTAAACCAGCTCCCCACAGAGGGTTTGGGTTGTGAAGGGTCCACAACGTTCCAGCTCAACCGGAGCTGAGGCCGGGCAGCGCTCAATGCACGTGTGAGAATGTGGGATCCGGTGCTGTGGGATGTGGCTGGGGGCCCCTTTGGGTGGGTCAAAGGGATGGACGCTGAAGGGGTTGTATTCACGGGGGGGGGTGGTTATCAGATGGGTGGGGACACCTGTGGAACTGGGCAAAAGTGGGAAAACCCACAGCCAGCCCCTCTGCTTCCAAACCAGCCACTGGTGACTCCCACCTCCCACCCCCCAGATGGAACACCCAGGGCAGGACCCAGCCCTGGAGATCCAACCCAGGTGAAACGTCCAGGTTCCTCCAGCCTGTCCAGCCCTTTGGCTCAGGTTTATTTGCCAGAGCTGGTAACACCCTCAGACACCTGGGCTGAATCCTGGGATTGTCCTGTGCAGGGACAGGAGTTGGACTCCATGATCCTTGTGGGTCCCTTCCAACTCACAACAGTCCATGACCTATGGATGGATGTTCTCCCTGTTGCCACGGCACAGAGCGGGCAAGAGGATTTACCAACAAACCTCCTTCACCAGCCAACGGCT
>NW_010309081.1:2847-3104 GCF_000700745.2 Antrostomus carolinensis
CCGGCGTCCCTGAGCCCTGCAGCTCCGCGTCTCGGATGCGCTCGTGGCTGGCAGGGGATGCTCCTTCCAGCCCTGCTCCATGAGTTTGGGTAGATCCATGGGAGCAAGAGGAAGGGCTGAGGGTCAGCACACCCTGAGCCCTGCAGCTCCGCGTCTCGGATGCGCTCGTGGCTGGCAGGGGATGCTCCTTCCAGCCCTGCTCCATGAGTTTGGGTAGATCCATGGGAGCAAGAGGAAGGGCTGAGGGTCAGCACACC
>NW_010309081.1:3279-3876 GCF_000700745.2 Antrostomus carolinensis
ATGCCAGGAGGGAGCAGCACCCATTTGGGTAGAGAAAAATTCCCAAATCCAAGCAAAATCTCGGCATGCCAGTTCCCTCACCAGCAAGATGGTAGGACAGGACATGGCTCATCCTGCTCCTGCCGATGGTCCTTCCCAGAAGAAGACCCTGGAGATGTGTGGACCTCGTTGTATGGCGGGGCCAGGAGATGGATGTGCCGTATTGATCCCGACCTCTCCCCATCACCTTTCGGCACTGACCGCAGCGGCCGCGGGGCAGCTTGGGGAGGCAACGGACCGTGCCGCCGTGCTTAGAGCGCGGTCGGGGGCATTGTGCAGGAGTAATTGGGCTTAGAAAATGAGAGACTTGGCAATCGTTTAAAAGCTGGGAAGGAGGGGACGGCCATGGGGAGAGGCAGCTGCTGGAGGAGCTGAGGGAAGGAGGGATCGGCCCAGGGGAAGGTCATGGAGCTACTGGGGGTGGGATGTACTTTGGGGTGTCCCCACTTTGGTTCTCGGGTGGGAGCTGTGCCTGCTCCCCTCTTTTTACACTCCCTGCTGCCCTGAAGACCCCCCTTTGCTCCAGGGCCACCCCAGCTCCCAGGGGAGTGGCAGCCC
>NW_010309081.1:3902-4179 GCF_000700745.2 Antrostomus carolinensis
TCCCACCACTGTTCTGTGAGTGACAGCCACCGTGTCTGGGGTCAGGCCAGCAAACCCAGGAGGGGACAGGGACACACTGGGGACAGTGAACACAGGGAAGGGGATGGGACCCTCGGGGTGGGAGGTGGTGACCATGCGTGGTGCTGGGACAGTGGGGGACCAGCAGGAGATGGGATGAGGGAATCTGGGGGGAGAAATAAGATAATTTCTTGCATCTCAGGGCTGCCTCCTGCATCTGGCACCAGTGCTGCCAGCTGGTGAGACAGGGACCTCTGGG
>NW_010309082.1:0-14773 GCF_000700745.2 Antrostomus carolinensis
AAACCCAACACACAGATAAAGACCATGCTTCTGATTCCAGCCAAAATAGATGTGGGAACCCAGGCAGAGCTCACAGGGAAGGACGTGGTTGTGCAGGTCACAGTTTCCTTGCCCACCTCGCCTCTCCAAGTGCTTCTGAGAAATAGATATGAGGTTCTGCTGGAAGATGGCCAGTCTAATGGGAATGTAGATGATAGGCAACCTATACCAGAGGTCTCATCACGGTCAGATAGGTCTTCCAGCCACATGACAACCTCTTCCACAAAGAAGAGAAGAGTTGTAGTTGTTGGACACTCGCTCCTCAAAGGTACAGGGGGCCCAATATGTGCCCAAATCAGGGATATCGCTAGGAAACTCCCCAACTTGGTGCGGTCATCAGACTATTACCTACTACTGATCTTCCAGATAGGTGGGGAGGAAGCAGCATCCTGTAGTCTGAGGGGAATGAAGAGAGACTTCAATGCCTTGGGGCAGTTGATGAAAGGGTCTGGGGCACAATTTATTTTCTCTTCCCTCCTTCCAGTTGCATGGAACAGAATAGTAACATGACATGGGACGGAATAGAAGGATCCAGCCCATAAATACTTGGCTCTGAGACTGGTGCTACAGGCAGGGCTTTGGGTTATTTGATCATGGCTGGTTTTATAAGACACCAGGCCTCACAGTAATACATGGAAAAGACCTAACTTCCAGGGGGAAAAGGGTTCTAGGACAAGAGTTAGCAGGGCTCATTCATAGAGTTTTAAAGTAGATTTGAAGGGGGATGGGGTTGTAGCTGGGATTGCACCAGTGGGGCAGTGTTCTAGTATTAATGAAGGACAGAAGGCATCCCAGGAATGGAGGGTGGAATTTGGGTGACCATCTCGCTCCCTGAAATGCCTGTACACCAATGCACGCAGCATGGGGAACAAACAGGAGGAGTTAGAAATCTGTGTGTGGTCAAAGGATTATGATCTGGTGGCAATTACAGAGACATGGTGGGACAGCTCACATGACCGGAATGTGATCATGGGTGGCTATGTCCTTTTTAGGAAAGGCAGGCCAACAAGGAGAGGTGGTGGAGTCGCTCTTTACGTGAGAGAGCAACTACAATGTATCGAGTTTTGTCCAGTGGCGGATGAAGTGCGAGTTGAGAGTTTGTGGGTACGAATCAAGAGGCAGGCTAGCATGGGGGATACTGTTGTGGGTGTCTATTACAGGCCACCTGAGGAATGAGGATGAAGAAGTTGATGAGGCCTTCTACAGACAGCTGACAGCAGCCTCCCAATTACAGGCCCTGGTTGTCCTAATTTTGAATTTTTTGTAGTATGATGTTTTTGTTTAGCATGAAGCATTGGTAGAACTGTATAGGCTGCAGCAGAGGTCTTCAGGACAAAAGAAGTAAAAAAAAAAAAAAAAAGACACATGAAAGAAAGACCATCTTGTCTTGTGTTCATATAGCATAATTTGAGGGGAGAAAAAGAAAAAAGAAAAAAAAAAAAGTACAGTTAAAGTCTAGCCCCCTTTGGAAAAGGGAAACAAAAAGCTAAAGTTTCCTAGAGTGTATAAAGACAGTTTTCATATCTCCTTTTCAGCTGTCCAGGGGATCCAAGGAAAATTTAGGACTCTCAGGTAAACTTAGGATCTTCAGATATCACTGCCTGCACTGAAAATTATACTCCTTCATGATTTATTTTCATTGTAGAAGCATTTAGAAGTTTGTGTAGTGATGAGTTTTACTGTAATTGTTACTATCCAAATGTACAGAAAGGAGCCTCAATTAAAAAAAAATAAAAAATTTACAAAACTATTATAAGATGATCATAAGATCATTAAGAAGTTACAAATTTTAGACATTTTTGGGTTTATGGTTATAGGTTTATGGTACCAAAATGTGAAGAACTTCTATGATATGACATAGATTACACAACACTACTTTATAGCAGCATGTATTGTTTTCTGTATTTTTTGAGTTTTTACCCTTTTTGTGTAACTAAATTAAAAGAAAGCAACCTTATTACTAACCTCAAAATTTATGGCCTCCAGTAAGATACACCTATTTTTTTTTTCATTAAAACTATTTATTTATTTTCAGATCAAAATAGTTACAAGAAAATTTACGAGGCTGTGAATAGAAAGAAAATTTCATTATTTTGTGAAATCTAGAAAATAGATTTATTTCAGGGTTTACCAGTCTGGAATACTATTTCTTGTATTATTTTAGTATCAAATTTTATAAAGCATTTTAATATTCCTCTCATTGTAAGTCCATGAATTGATCATAGATGAAAAATATTGTATTGTTTTTGCTAATGTATGTTTACAAATTGAGCAGCAAGTATGTATACTTCATACATTGGAAAGTACAAATAACATTCATTTTTAATCACATAATTATACTGACAATTGTTTCAATATATCTGAAGAATTATTGCATCATTATTCATGCCATGGACTCAGATTCAGAATGAAGCAAACATAGTATGAAAATCTCTGCAACATGTTTTGAACTACTGCTTTTAGGAAGAGTACATTTTGTTTTATTTGGTTGGGTGTAACAAATGTGTGGTTGGTTAGGCTTACTGATTATGCTGAATTTACAGCACAATCTCCAATCTCTAATGATTAAGAAGCTGGTCTTTCTGCTACACTCCGGAGTCTGGAGAGCGCCACCTAACTAGGAAATAAAAAATAAAAAAATGCTGTACTTAAGCAAGTGCCTTTCATTTATGTAATCTAAGAGTCATTATTTACTGTGATATTATATTGTTGCCCTTTTGGAATGTTCAGATTTTATAGTGTGGTAATTATTCTCCAACATAGCATATTTCTACTTTTTTTTCATTATATAAATTATGCCCTTTGAATAATCTAAATCAAGACAACAGAATACAAATAAATGTAGTTCCCTAAGTTTAAAGAGGGAATATCCGCCCCCCCCCCCCAAAAAAAAAAAAAAAAAAAAAGAGGCTGTATTTCCCATCCCTCCTCCAAAATGGTGTCAAAATGCCCAGTATTTGACATTTCAAAGGAAATGGCTCAATTCCATTAACAAGGAGACATCCTAATTCACAAATATACACAGTGGGTAATGTGTTAATAGCACCATTATCAGCTGATAACATGGTGCAGTTAATGTGTCTCAGCATGAGTTGATTTTACCACAAGCCATTGTTTCCTTTTAAAACAGCATGAGACCTTGAGAAAAATCTCTTGATATCTCACTATGGAGACTTAATAAACATTAGGCACCATGGTGCAAAAACAAGGAGGAAAAAAAGGTACTTTAAATATCTTCTGTTCCATGCTGTTCTATTAACCTTGTTTAATTAATTAGTTCCTTTAAGCAATATATCTGTTCCTGGGCTCACTGACTCTTACATTATTATGATGGGCACTTTTTTAAAAAACTTGAAAACTCATCTCAGCAAATATCAGAACTCCTTAAGTGACACAAGGTTGTATTTCACAAGTATCTTATAAAACCAGCAAATAGGACCATCTGCTTTGCATTTTAGTGCTAAGAGATCAGTAAGAACTGAGGAGTAGATAAAACTCTTGTGGTGGAATTGCATTTCGGTATCCACAATGTCTTTATTCTGGGTTTGTATGCCAAGTCTTCCCTGGCTTTTTATTCTATGTTTCCTTGAAATGTAGTTAAGTTCATATTAAGGGTTATACTTGCAATTTAGGAGTATTTTAAGAAAAAAAAAAAAAAAATCTTATTTCTTGCTAAATAAATCCAATCAAGCTATTAAGTGCAATGAATTTGCATCATTTGACAGAGTTGTAAAGCAAATGGAACTTCCAGTTACATATTAAAGATGATTAAGTACCCCAAAATGCAAACAAGACTTGTTGCATAACCCATTAGGCAATTTATTTCACTGGCAAATAGGATTACCTTTGTGAAAATACCAGTAGCTGCCCAGCTTCATGTTTTTGTCACATAACTCACTAGTATCATAAAGTTGTGCCCTCATTAGCTTAATGGTTAACATACAAGTATGAAATGAGATATTTTTCCATAGTTTGTAATTGGGTTTTGTTTCATAAAAAATTTGCTTAAGTTTGTATTAAGATTTAATTCTACATACCATAGTTGTTATTACATGCAAGAGGCCACACAAAGATTCTGAAATTAATCTATTGATTTATGTCTATGCTAGCTGAGTCTTCAGTCTATTCCTTTATTATCCTCCAGCCATCTTCCTCTTGCTTTTTTTTCCTGTCTTATGAATTTGAGAGCTATTTTTACAGTTTAGCTAACTGAATAGTAAGGAAGAATTTTCCTAAGTAGATGACAACGTCTTCGTCTTTTTTCAATAACTGCAAATATTCCGTGACAAACAGTTTGCTTTGCACCATTCTTCAGGAAAAAAAAAGAAAAAAGAAAAAAAAAAAGAAAAGTATGGTACTTTTTTGAACATTACTTCTTAAAAGAGTGGTGAAAACTTTTCAGCCTTTGAGCTACTGTAAGATTGATTAATTGTCCTAACAAGAATCTTCTTACTGCTGAAAGAAGGCAAAGTTCAAGATGTTTCAATTGCTTTATAGAGTTACTTACTTTAAGTAAGAATTGAAAGCAGTAAGTATGTATCTCTATCTCAAAGGAATCTTTTAATGGTTTAAAATTACATGTTAGTTAGATTCTACATTAGAATGTCTACAGTAGAATATTTATTAGCTTTAGAATAAAGGTTATTTCAGTTAAAAAAATGCCATTTACAAATTGTGACCATATGTGAAGTCTTAACAGTTCCAAGGATAAGTCTGTTCATTTATATTTGTACA
Source organism: Antrostomus carolinensis (assembly GCF_000700745.2). Taxonomy (NCBI): domain Eukaryota; kingdom Metazoa; phylum Chordata; class Aves; order Caprimulgiformes; family Caprimulgidae; genus Antrostomus; species Antrostomus carolinensis. The sequence continues at coordinate 4,774 of NW_010309082.1, forward strand.
ATGTAAGATGAGGGAAATGGAAAACAAATGGACCCTAAGAAGCAGATAGTGATACCTAAAGTAAAATTTAAGGACATTTCTTGATTGAGGGTCAAGGGGAGATAACAGCTCACACAATCTCTGCCCAACTACTTCGGCTTCTAAAAGATTAAACATCGAAGATATCCCAAATTAAAATGCCTACTCTCAAGAGCAACACTGTTTTCACAGGACTAAACAGAACATTTCAGCAACAACCTCATGCATTCAGCATTTCATTTGGATTCACAAACTGTCATCTATTTTATGCCAGCTTCAAAGATAAGGTCTCAATTACCACTCAAACTGAGCATATCATGGCTAAACTAAGAATATCAACAACATTTTCATTCCCAAAAGTATCTTACTTGTATTGGCTTGTTTAACAAAGTTATTTTTAACAACTAGAAGTTTTTGTAATCTGACGAGATTGTCACTACAACTTTCTCCACACAGGGTAGTTCTACATGTTCAACTGGAGTCAGCTGTACCTACCTGCCATCTCAGTAGGCCAGATTCTGGCAGAAACCTTGTGGCTGTATTGACATAACCCAGAGAGTATGTTTGTATATCGTGATAAATTATAAGATGTCTGTTTGGAACCATGATACATGTGTACAAATGTGATCTATCCTGGCAAAGAAGAATCTGAGATGTATGACAATCCTGCTGTTTCAGATTATTAGCTTAGCTGGTCACTGGCAATAAATTATCACTAAATCTGCACATTCTGGATAAAAGAATAATCATATAATACTAGAAAACTTACCATTCATTTTACTGAACCTGTGAATGTGAGTAGCTTGATCCCTGCACCTCTTTCAAAAATGGCAAATTCACATTTAATTATTGAACTTTCTACGTGTTTTCTCTTGTAGTTATAAACTATGCATTATTTTCAAAATAAAATACATTATTTTTTAATTAATATTTCCTTCATTCTATCATAATTTAAAACTTCTATCATAACCAATAGCTTACCCCAGAGAAGTGCAATTGTGAGCAAAAAGTGGACCAAGAGTGAAGAATGCCGAAGGCATGATTATTCTCCCACCCACACAAGTGTTAATCTGAAGTCACTGGAGTCTCTGATATCAAACTAGAAGCAATAGAAGTATCAATCCCTAACAGTTGTTATTGCCTTTAGTATGAAGGAAGTTACAGACGGCTGCAGTGGAGGAGTTTGCTTACTATAATTTTTTGTGCTACTCATTTCAATGAACTTTTTCATTAGAGTGTCAAATGCAACAGAGGCCTCCAATACTTAAATGCTTTTTCAGTCTAATGCACTAAAAAAGGGGAAAATTTCACTTCAGCAGTCCTACTCTGTTTCGAAGATAGTATACCTACATCTTTACTTGCCTCAGTCCTTCTTTGTACTCTTGAGTCAACCAGCATGCTGTTAGGACTGAACTATTTCTCGTGTGGTCAGAGAAAGTCTGCCCGATATGTGGCTCTGTGTGCACAGAGTAGAATAAAGCCCACCTAGTTAGAAGCCTAATTTAGGCACTGTTAAAATGTTGGGCACCTTCTCCTGAGGAGAGACAGTGCCAGAAAGACAATGCAATCCAACATCACAAAAAAAATTTTCCTGTACTAGGCACAGAAAGAACTTACACTCCTCCATGAGCAGGAAAAAGCATAATAGTGAGCTTTCATTTGTTCATCGACCTATTGAGAATCGAGGGACTCACAAACCTGAAGGTGAACAAGTCCATGGGATCTGATGAGGTGCATCCACGGGTCCTAAGAGAACTGGTGGATGAAGTTGACAAACAACTACCCATCATATTTGAGAAGTCCTGGAAGTCTGCTGAAGTTTCCAAGGACTGCAAAAAGGGAAACATAACCCTCATTTTTAATAAGGGAAACAAGGAAGATCTGGCGAACTACAGACCAGTCAGTCTCACCTCTGAACCTGGAAAGATCATGGAGCAGATCCTCCTGGAAACTATGTTAAGGCACATGGGAAGTGAGGAGGTGACTAGTGATAGCCAACATGGTGTCACTAAGGGAAATCGTGCCTGACCAATTTGATGGCCTTCTATGATGGAGTTACAGCATTGGTGGATAAGGGGAGAGCAATAGATATAATCTACCTGGATTTGTGCAAGGCATTTGACACTGTCCTGCACAACATCCTTGTCTCTAAGTTGGAGAGAAATGGACTAGAGAGACGGGGAACTCTGTGGATAAGGAATTGGCTGGATGGCCACACTCAAAGTGTTGCAGTCAACAGCTCAATGCCCAAGTGAACAGCAGTGATGAGTGGCATCCCTCAGAGGTCAGTATTGGCAACAAGGCCAAGTGCAAGTATTTGGTTGCCCAAGGAAATTGTGGATGCCCCCTCCCTGGAAGTGTTTAAGGTCAGGCTGGATGACGCTTTGAGCAACCTGGTCTAGTGGGGGGTTTCCCTGCTGATGGCAGAGGGGTTGGAACTGGATGATCTTTAAGGTCCCTTCCAACCCAAACCATTCTATGATTCTAAACCAAAACCAAGCTATTTTTAAACAGTGAAAGCAATAAAAACTGTGACTTCATGTATTTTGTTACCTAGCCAGCTCTTCTGTCAAATCCTCTTCCCTCCCCTTTCCAAATCCTCCCATAGTTCTGCAACGTACTAGGCAAGAAACAACAGCATCAATGCTAGTCTACAGCCAAATACAAGCTAATCAGATGGTGAAAAAAAATATGCTTTTGGATTGACAACTGATACTAAAAGAAGTATGCAAACAGGTTTCTGACATCTCCCTTTCAGGGGATGCTTAACTTGGGTCTACTCTCTGTGTAAGTTGGGAACATTCTTGGAGATTTTTTTGTAATTTTGTTTAGAATTATTTGAAATTAACCAATGGTTTCAGGAAGTTATTAGAAACAGACAGCCAGACAGATTGAATAAAATACTTTTATTTAGTAAACAGGCTAAGAAAAAGCCTTCAGCTTTGCACAGGATGTCACATCCCTGTGAAACTGGGAATGATTTTTATAGGTGATATGCATAATAATAGCAACATTTTTTTGAGGATACAGGAAAACAGTGAAAGATGTTTAAGCATATTGACAGCAGCAGGTGACATTATAATAAAGATTAAAGCCATATCTGGTTTTACAAAAAAGTGAATTTTGAAATATTTTTCACTGCTCTCATTATTGTTGTTTTGAAATGCAAATGTATCATGCTTCACTACAGCAGTATTTAGAATTAGGACTTTATTCAGCTGTAAAGAATAAGATGTTTGAATTACTACAGTAGGTTTAATCATTTAGAGTTGTGATATGGCTATTAGGTTAATATTTAACACAAGCTTCCAGAAGAATACAAGCTCTAGGCAGAGTAAATAGCATTTGACACCAGTGAAAAGAATAGCTTACTAGAAAGGATGACTTTTAGAGGACCTACAAGTTAAAAATTGCTCTACTTCTCCATCAGATTATAAACTACATTTTTCATTTTAGTCACTGCAGCAGAACATATGAAAGAGAGGGAAAGTGTCTGAGATGAACATTAAAGTTTCCCATAAGAGGGGATGGAGGAGGAGAAAAATATTCTCCAGCAGGTAAAGCCCATTGAAAAATATAGATGGGGTGATTCTATTCACACACAGATTGCTCAGTCCATTGTGCTGTGCATTATATACTTCATTTTGATTATTAGTACTGCTCTGCTATTTCAGTTGTATGTGTATTTTGAACACTTGAAAATTAATCTTCAATAGTTAATTCAATAGTAAATTCTGGGAATGTTACTATCACTTGTTCTATGATTCCACTTCAGAAGTAACTGTACATTTATGGGAGAAGCAGTTTCCCTAGATGGGACGATGGACAGAATCTGATAGGTTCTTATGCAGAAATACACTGTTCAAAAATAAGACTAATGATGTTGCTTTGAAACTCTCATATGTAAGTTGCTTTCGCTAATAGGATATGTAATCTTAAGAAGTGCTTTACCTAAAAAGAAAGTTATTTATGAACTATGCAGACTGTTTCTTCCAGCTTCTCAGACTTTTGACAATAATGTTTTCTTAGTTTGAGGAGGATTGCGATTTCATCCCCTTTTTTTATCATAATTTTTTCTTAAGATCTTCATAAAACTGTAAAAATTTGATTAGCATCCCTTTTCACTTTCTGAAACAAGTATTTGCCGGTTTTTTATTGTAATAATAAATACTCTTTTTGGATCAGAAAAAATAAATTCTATTTCACTTTGCATAACCAAAGCCTAAAATAATTCTTTGGAAATCCCCAAACCTTCAGAAAAACTGCATAGTAATCTTGATACATAGAGGTATCATTTAATCCTATTTAAATGGCTTTTCTTATTTTTTGTCTGTCTACAGTATTACTACTTGCACACTGTTTTCATTGCTTAATAAATCACTTGCCATAAAGCAGGAACATTTCCACTTTCTGTATTATACCCTCTCATGCATCTCATCCATAAATAAAACAAATTATCATCTTAATTAGAATCATAGAATTTCCTGGTTGGAAATGACCTTTGAGATCATCAAGTCCAACCATACCTGTGCACTGCTAAACCATATCTTCAAGCACCCCATCTAACTATCTTTTAAACACCTCCATGGATGGTGACTCAGCCACCTCCCTAGGCAGCCCATTGCAGTGCCTGATAAACCTTTCAGTGAAGAAGTATTTCCTGACATCCAATCTGTACCTTCCCCGGTGTAACTTAAGGCCATTGCCTCTTATTCTATCACTAGTTACTTGGGAGAAAAGATACATACCTACCTCACTACAACCTCCTTTCCGGTAGATGACAATTAGGTCTCCTCTCAGCTAAGGAAAGCAAATCCACAGAATAGCCAGAAAAGAGGAAACTGCAGTTAAATTCTAACTTTTATAAGGATATTTTAAAAGCACATTGTGGCAGACAATTAAGAAACAGCAACAAATGGATCCATCTGAAAAAAAACAACATTAACCTATTAAGTAAACTTCTAAGTATTAGACAAATTATTATCATAGAGTATTGTGTGGGAATAATTACTGCATTAGTAACTGAAATGTAATTCCATAAAATGGATGTCAGAGCATTTATGTTAACAATAAAATATGAAGAAAAAAAAGAAAAATATTAATTGGTCATCCGACTGAACAAATCCAGTTTCATAACTTGACCATGTTTGTTTGTACCAAGCAATCTACCAGTCTCCTTGGAACAAGAAGAAAATGGCAGAGTTAAAATAGGCACAAAGAGAGGCAAACAAGGATAATTAAACAAAGTAATAGATTAGCTTTTGTGCAGAGTCTGATTAGATAGAATAACTTTAAGAAGACCAGAAAAGAGAATCCAGGTGGAAGAAAGGGTCTGTGAACCCAGGAGTTATGTGAAGAACAAGGATAAGCAATTACTATTATTAATTTCTTCTAAAACAAGAATAAGAACGCAACAATTAAACTAACTATAGTTTTCAAACAGGAAAAGGAGATTACACAATGTAAAGTTAAGCTGCAAAATTCCTTTTCACAGGATGTTGCTAAAAACTCAGATGAGTTAAAAATTGGGTTTAGATAAAATAAATAACTCTCACTATATTTATTATTATTTTTACCATTTAACAAAGACATTCCTTCTGGTTCAGAACTTCCTGAAATACACTTTACTTGAGACAGGGAAAACATATTGAGGAATTATTGCTAGAAACTTGTATTGTCTTTGTTCTTTTTCCCTGAGCATCCACAGTATTCACCAGCATCAAACCTCCTGTTTAATTAGGATACCTTTGGTTTGCACCAGTAGATTAAGTTCTTTGTTTGCATATGAATCTTTCTTTGCACACCTTCTGCTACAGATCTATTTTATACTGCAGTTGTTTATACTTTGCTCAGTCAAGTTTTTCTCAATATTTTCATAGTATTTGAAAATGCCTGTGCAACATTCTACAGTTCACATGATGGAATGGAATGGAATGGAATGGAATGGAATGGAATAGAATAGAATAGAATAGAATAGAATAGAATAGAATAGAATAGAATAGAATAGAATAGAATAGAATAGAATAATTTCAGTTTAAGGGACTTACAGTGCTCATCTAGTCCAAATCTCTGATCATACTGTAAAGAAAACCCTTCAAGAAACACAGGAGAATGAGTTGGCTTAACATACCTCTATCTACAAAATACAGAATTTCTGTGACTTTGTAGGGAACTAATCTTTTTATAGAGAAATATAGATCAGAACTTCAGTCAGGTCTCTTGTTTTTCTTGTAATCACAGAAACCCACTTATTTAGGCATATGTCCTTCAGACCCCAGTGGAGATGATCTAAATCTCCAGTGCACATTCAAAGGGAAATTTAAAAAGCTCCTTAACCCTATCAAGGAAGTAATTTCTTATTTTCAGTAATTGTCTGTTTTCCTTTTTGATTGAAATATACAATTGCTTGCTTATGCAAAAGGAATCTATTGTATGTATGAACAGTCACAGAGAACAAAATATGTGGTGGTTATTTTTATAAATTAATATTTTATATATTAATTATTTTGCTTTTACCTCCAGGTATCTAGATGCTGATGTCTGTTTTATATTTGTATTTATATTTGTGGTTATATGTGCCATTGTGATTTCACAGATAATATACTCAAATTGTAAACATGTTTTTGTATAGGGTGATACAATGTGAAATGTTACAATGCAGAAGTACTTCACTGGGAGCTTTTCCCTGTCTTTGAAGTACCTTTTGACAGTCCTTGTTTAGAGAGGTGTGAACACTTCAAAATAAAAATGACCTTCTGACCCTTAATATTAAGATGAATTTCTTCTTAAATGCTTGTGTTTCATTCAGTTAATTGTTTTCATCTAACATGAGCGAGATCTAGTTACTTTATCATTCCCCAAAATAAAGTGACTGCACATAAAGAGAAAACTTGCATGGTGGATGAAAGGTCTGTTAAATTTCTATAGAATTACAAAGCTCAGCAGAAGCTATCCACTGAGTTTGCAGAAAGAGAAAAAAACAACCCTGCAGAAACAAGTTTCTGAAGTAGATGCTTCTCAGAGAATATACAAAAACAAGTCTGCAGGAACAAACAAGCAGGCTCCTAAACTTGTAACCGTGTTATTTAATATTCAGTTAAAGAAACTTGTTACTTCAGACAGCTGGTTATGCGGACTGCGATTGCATATGATGATGATGGGATTATGCATGATTCACACTACCTAAAATCTGCTTCTGAGTATAATAACATGCTTGAATCATCTAGCACTTTTATTCCTTTTTGAGGCTATGCTTGTCAAAGTTGTTCACCTTCGGTAACTGAGAAAGCAATGTGGTCTCAGATAGTGTCACTATAATTCTGATATTTGGAAACACCTTACTATCTCATATGCTCACTACCTCTCCTCAGCGATATTGGTTTATTCTTATCTGACATGCCATACTAGATGAAGGGTAGACTGATAAACCTCAGGAAGGACTATTTATCTCATAATACAGTGTTGCCACAGTACTATACTGAAGCTTAATAAATCTTATTGTTCTCTGTTTATCCCAGAGTTGCTACCATATACCCTTTCACACATTATTTATTAGATTCACAAAATGAGTGGTTTTGCTCTTCTTTTACGTTATAGACTCTCCATTCTCCTGACCACCTTATTACTTTTCCCAGCACACTGTATCTAATTTGAATTTGTCTGTCTTAAGCATATGAAAGTAGACCCCTGGCCAATGTTCCAACCCCTGTTCTTTATAACTTCTTTTCTGAGCAGCTCCAGATGCTTCAAGTATTTCTTTGTTTTTGAAGCAAGAACAAACAAGGGCCTGTTTTCCTTCTTTCTTATACATGTGTTAGACTGATAAGAAAATATAGAGGAATTGTAAATGCCATAACTGTATTAAACAATCAAGAAACACAACACATTCAACATTTTAAAAGTTTTTTATTACCTCTATTTTGTTAAAGAAAAAAAAAAATCATGTCTTATGGAGTGATGTACCACCTACAGCTTCCAGGCCAAACATCCAACCAGCAAATATTATAAGAAAAAAGAAAATGCAGTGCTAGCTACTCATCTGTAGCTGTTAAAAGAATAAAGTGGACAAATGTGAACTACAGATAGGGCTGCATCTCTATGAAAGAGTGTGCTTAATTGTTAGATGATACTTTTATACACATACTTAAAGTGAAAAAATGTGTTTCTCCATATAATATCATGTAGGAAAGGAGCAACAGGCTTTATGATACTATCCTAAGATTGTGTATAGAAAGTACCTAATTAAATTTTACTAAAGCATCAATTTACCAAGTCTTGGTGTTATAAATTATGCTGTTTGTACTTTAATTTCATTTTAAGTGATAGCCCATTTATTTGAGCTATAGCTGTTGACAGCTCCTTTATTTCTCTTTGTATTTCTACAATCATATTATCTGTATCTTTTCTTGCAAGATGCTTTGTGGTAGTCTTTGACACTACTTTTGGTATCTATAGCTCCTCATATGGCAGACACAATATGTTTTGAACCTCTGATTGACTTATATGTGTATTTGGGTCTAAACAAATGATAAACCAGTCACTTAATCAGAGAAGAGGATTTGTGGTTTATATTTCAGAATACCTAACTAAACATGATGTAAGTCTCATGAATTAAACATGTTTTACTTTTAGCAACTCACTTATTTTATATACTAACTAATGGGGTTTTTTTAAAGCCTACCTACAATATGCCACTATTTTAAGGACACAGAAAGTTAAAAAAAAAAAAAAAAGGAAAGTAAAGAAAAAAATTATCAGTTATGCTTTTATTTTCTCATGGGCTTGCAACACAAAGGGCACTTTTGGTTCTAACAGAGTCTTTTGATGTGACTTTTTCCTTAGATTAAGTTCACCTTGTTTTTTCATCCTTTGCAGTGAATATGTTAATAGAATTTACTAATACAGTTCTTTTCATAAGTTGCTGCCTTTTTTCCTTTACTGTAAGCTGTAAATCAATAGTAACTGATTCCTGGGGCCAAATATGTTGACAGCAGCTTAATCAACTTGTGTCCATGCTACTTTCAATGTCATCTCTAGCCACAAGGCAGTAAATTCTTTCAGAGCATTTTTCTCTGAACCATTCTGCTGTGTTTTCTCTTTGTTTGTTTTAGAACAAATTTCCGGCTCTTTCTCTTCAGTAAGTACTTTTAGTCAGCAGTTTTAGAGAGTGCCTCTTTCTTCGCAACCCTCCTTGTCTTCATGCATTTCCTTTATAGTTTCTCTCCTAAGAATATGTACAAGTTCTCTTTAGCAAGATTAGCATGCTTGATCTTAATAGGCACTTTATGCTTGTAATAACTATACTATGATTGAGGCAATGTAATTCCTATCTGTGGTATATATTATTGTGTCAGACATCTCGATAAAATACACTCTCAAAAGTACAAAATGAAGCATATTTTGAAAAACTCACAATTGGAAATCGAGATTAGATTGCACATTAGGAAAAAACTCTTTACTGAAAGTGTTATCAGGCATTGGAACGGGTTGCCCAGGGCAGTGATGGAGTCCCCATGCTTGGAGGTATTTAAGAGTCATCTAGACATAGTGTTTAGAGACATGGTTTAGTTGGGGACTTGTCAGTGTTAGGTTAATGATTGGACTTGATGATCTTAAAGATCTGTGGTGGTTTCACTCCTTTGGCTTGCAGCCAAACACAGTCGCTCTCTCACTCCTTCTCCCCATCCCCCCATCCCCCCCCCAGATAGTAGGATGATATTCAAAAAATATACAATTGAGTAATGTACAGTGCAATTGCTCACCACGTGCCAACCGATGCCCAGTCTGTGCCAGCCAGCGATCCTGGGGCAGAGACAGTCCCAAAAACAAAAACCATAGAATGACACTGAGTGATCCCTGAGAGAATACCCTCAATTTCCGCTCAGTCCTGAACGTGTGATGTGATATGGGATATCCCATTGGCATCCAAATGCCAGTTTGGGGGTTTGCTACTTACTACACTTCTCCCCTCCCAGTCCTAATG
>NW_010309083.1:0-3735 GCF_000700745.2 Antrostomus carolinensis
GAGGGTGCACTCAATCTCACTGTCCATGTTGTTAACAAAGATGTTGAAGAGCATCAGCCTCAATACCAACCCTTGAGTGACACCACTCATCACCGGTCTCGAGCTGTTGACCACAACTCTTTGAGTTCGACCATCCAGTCAGTTCCTTATCCACTGAGTGGATATCTGTCAAACCCACATGTTTCCAATTTAGAGACAAGAATGTCATGTGGGACAGTGTCAAACACCATGCAATTCACCTTCCTGCTGCTTCTTTCCTGTTATTATTATTCCCCTTCCTACTGTTTCTTTCCCATTATTTGAGTTCCTTTACGCATTTATTCTTTTATCAAGGTCTATGTTGTTTCCTGTTCCCTTCTTCTATCTGCTGGGAGGAAATCTTTCAGGTCCTTCTCTAATCTCTACCCAAACTTCCTGAATTTCTAGTAACTTATGTCACATCAATGCTGCCATCCTCCTCAGATCCATCCTGTGTGACTTGGGGTCTGTTGCACAGGACTGAAAATCTCTGCCTTGGAATAAAATGTTGCATTTCAATGTATGATAGCTCATAAAGCACTTGGAAAGGAGTAGGAGTAGGAGTTCACAAACCAGTTTCAGCTCTGCTGAGGGATGAAGCTCGTAGAAAGAGTGAATTTCCCTGTTCCTGTGAGAAAGACAAGCATGCTCATCCCTGCATTAGGAATATAAAACTTTCCATAAAATATTAGCTGAGAATTATAATCTGAAGCTTTTCTTGCCCACAAAAGACCCTTTCCTGTTTTCTTAATCTTATCTCCCAGTCTGTTGTTATTACTTGCTTACAAGGCTTCTGTCTCTTTTTCCCATAATGCTCACTCTGCTGTGGGAAATATCCTTTTTGTAGCTTCCATCCTTTTTCCACTCATTCTGCAACTGAACTAGTTCCTGTCTCTACTGTCCTTTCCCCTCCTTGCTCCCTCCCTCCTCTGAATGTGCTCAATAGCTGTTTGTTTTTTCTATTACACATTTTGTTCTCTGACTCAGGTATCAATAAAAATACCTGCCACAGATGAATAGGAGAAAAGCTGAGCAGACTCTCAAAATGATTGCTTCTTAAACACTGCTTCCTTCATCATACCTCTCTGATCTGGAGGGTATGATGAGCCTTGGTAAGGTTTTGAAGGGTCCATAGAGGTTTGGGCAATCGAGTGACCTGATGAGGAAGCCAGAAGGCAAAGGTGTTGGGACAAACTGTCTGTTGTAACCTAGAGGGACTCAACAGGGGGTTGTTCAGTTACTTTCCTTAGGCTGGGCAAGGAAGAAGGAAGTTCTGTCCAGCATTTTAATCCCCACATTGTCAGAAAAGGGAATTTAGTGAAATGGAGCCTTAAACAGGGACATGGAGTTGTATTCAGTGTCACCTGGGCAGATGGTTTACTGAGAATCTTCTAGCTAAACTACGAGAAATCTCCCTTTCTGGCCATAGTGAATAGAAGCCTAAGACATCAGTTATTTTTTTAGCTCTGATGTAGCCTTGCAGATGAGCTATTCTGTTATCTGGGGTGGGTCTTTCTCATGGAATTGCTGGGACTAAGTTTCAGCTTTGAGCCAGCAGTGCTCACAGCATCACCCAAAAGAAGAGGGAGCTGTGGCAGGGCTGGGCTTGAGCAGCATACAAAGGGATAAATTGTCAGAGGTGATCTGTATCTGAAGGGAGGAAATAGTTTCCTTAGCCTTAATCAGAAGACCAGATAGACTAGTGGTATCATGCTACAAGCATTATTTTGAGTATTATCAAACATTATCCAAGGGTACAGTGAATAAAAGGTTCCTGTATTTTTGTGAAGCAATGAATTAGAAAAAAATAATTATTTGGATTTCTTTGCCAGCATAATATTGATATTTAGTCACTGCTAACTAGCTCATTTTTCAATTTGGACTAATAGACATTTAACTTTAAAAAGATTTTAATCAGCCCCAGTTATAGTGAAACCAATTCTTTTTAGTTGTAAAAAGAAATTTAAAATTTTGGGTAGTCAGTGTGGCTTTTGAGGGGAATGATAGATCATCAGAGTAACTTAAATTAGAAGTGCAACTGGGAAAATTAAGGCTTTCCACCCTACAGAGAATTCCAGTACTCAGTATGTTTATTATCTGGGAATACATTGTTTCAGCTTCAGAACAATCCAAGTCTTTAATACTGGATCAGTTACATATTAAACCAGATTTTCCTGTCTGTTTGAGTTATTGTTTGAGTTTCCAAGTATTATGTTGCATCTTTACATGACCTCTACCTTATGATGGCTATTCCTTAATAAAGCATGTCAGTGTCAGAAAGGATTATGTTGAACTGTGGAAGATACCATCCAGCAGAGAAGGCTGTTTTATCCCAGATAAGCTAATCTAGCAAAATGAAGTATAACTGCAGTAAGCAATTCAGATGCCTGAATTGCATTGAAATGGCTCTAGTGGCAAAGGTCAAAGGCCCATCTTTCCCTGTCTCCTGGCTCAGTTTTGATGGGAGAGTGGCTAAGAAGTATGTATAGATAAAGCATGCATAGGCTGTGCTTCCCCATAATGTTCTCCTAACTTCCAGTGCACTCCAGGATGTCCCTATGCTGAAATAGAGGTGGGATTTCCTGAACAGGGTGTGTTTTCTATGTGGGTACGAGTCATACACATAAATTATTTATGTGAAAAAACACTTAACACAAGCTTTGTCTTATCCACCTCTTTCACTGCAAGCACATATTCTGCAGGCACTGAATAAGAAATTCAGTTTAATGTTGGACTATTTTAAAGATAAATGTTTTGCCTCTTTCCAGTTGTTCAAATATGCTATGTTAGTTCAAATCAAGCTGAACTAAATACCTATTTTCAGTTTGGGTTTTTTGTGGTTTTCTTCTCATATTTTCTTTCTTTTTTTTTTTTTTTTTTTAGTAAAGTTGAATTTTATGCTGAGCAGGGACAGAAAATCTGGTTTTGCAAAAATGGAGTATTCTGAAACATCTCCGCTAAAGAAAAACTTTAGCTGTCTCCTATCCTGCTTTTGGAAACACATCCAAAAAAGAGATGATAGTGATTTTTCAATAACCAATGCTGAACTTCAAATAATAAATCAATAATCCTTTAGCACGATTGAAGTAATTTTGTTCTCTGCTAGGCTGATTTGTCAAAAATTGTTAGGAGAATTTCTTTCCCTTTGGGACCATGATACTGCTGCCATGACAACAGTTACCAGATTCATCCCATGATATGTAAAATTATGGAAACTGTCTAAGATGTTGCTGAGTATTATATGTTTTTTCTTTTGTTGGCTGTTTGACTTGGTGGGTGGATAATAATAACACAGTTTAGAAGATTTCAGATGTCTATTTTGAGACTTTGTGTCCTATATGGAAGCTATCTTGCAGAAAGCTCCAAGTCTAATGCAAAACGTGTTTTGGACATGATAAACCCTTGGTAACATGCAATAGCATTAGCAGAGTAAATCAACCAGATTGGTTTACATGTGTGATCCAGTACTGTTCAACATCAACATCTTTGTCAGAGACATGGACAGTGAGATTGAGTGCACCCTCAGCAAGTTTGCCGACAACACCAAGCTGTGTGGTGCAGTTGACACGCTGGAGGGACGGGATGCCATCCAGAGGGACCTTGACAGGCCTGAGAGGTGGCCCAGTGCAAACCTCATGAAGTTCAACAAGGCCAAATGCAAGGTTCTGCACCTGGGACAATTGGAATTGGGACAATTCCAATAAATACAGGCTGGGC
>NW_010309084.1:0-259 GCF_000700745.2 Antrostomus carolinensis
CTCCCCCCGCCCTCAGCAGTGTGTGTTTGGGGGGGTGTCCTGCGGGGTGTCCTGCGGGGTGTCCGGTGTGCGGTGGGGTGTGTGAGGGGTGTCCTGTGAGGGGGTTGTGCTGATGGGGTGAGGTGCGGTGTGTCCTCTGAGGGGAAGCTTCTGCCTGGCGGGTGAACAGCAGCCCGGCAGTCAGGCAATCTGGTTTTGCCCATTTTTTAGGTTTTTTCTCATCTTTAGTTTTATTTCTTTTTTTTTTTTTTTTTTTTTT